>NC_025997.2:36259763-36373999 GCF_000442705.2 Elaeis guineensis
TGCCAGACGTGGTGATGATAGTCCCAGATAACATGTTTCTATACGTCTATCTGTTTAAAAAGTCAGTGTAAAAATATGAAGACCTGCATTTGATACAATTAGCAATTGCATACCAATCATAAAGATCATAATTTGCTTCAAGAGTTTGGTCTCAATAAGAATAAAATCTCCAAAAAAAAATCTGCCAAAATGTCTCATAACTATGTTTTGAAAGGGGACTAATGCTTAATGAATTAGGGATCAACTTCCCTGTGGTAATCTATTAGTTTCCCTAGAAAGATTTTCTATATCTGAGTCATCACAACCAATTGTCTGCACTGCCCAACAGTGAGCACAGTTAATCCCATGAAAAGCAGCAAAGTTGAAACTCGTGAATGAAGGATTCCATGGATAAATTTGACGACACATTAAAGGCATATCATTAGGGCTCGTTAATTTGTGGATAAATATCATGGTACAATTGATCAACTTTTTCATTGACAAACTGATCCATGTTCTCACACTTCTCAAGATGGATTAGTTACTTTTTATGGATAATATTTATCCATGAAATGAAAAAAAAATCTTATCCACCTAGAGGGTGGCTAAATCATTTTCTCATCAGCCAGTAAAGTAGGCATTTTAATTATTCCTAAAATGTTCCATCCTTATTTTCAATGCCTCCATATTCAATGCCCAATAACTCAATCATCTACCTTCTCTAAATCTGAAAGCATAAAGGGTATTATGAAAAATATGGATAAATTTTAGCAATTTATCCGGAAAAGTGGTAATGCAAAAGAACGTAGATAATAGATTTCAAAGCCACTTTTCTGTATATTAAAAGAATATGGGTAAATTATTTTCCTATCTAAATGTTGTTTGAAAAATATTTCCTTAAAAAAACATATAAATTCCTAGGTAAATATTTTTATCTACAAAAGAACAGGCCCTGATTCACTATGAGCATTTAAGATGACCTAAAAACCCCACAACAGGGCGCAAGTACAATATCAGTATCCAAAATGATATGTCCTGACATAGTAGATCTCAATAAGGATGCTGGAATGAGCTAAAACAAAATAACAAGCAACGATCGAGATCATAAACCATGTGTCCCTACGACGACATCTGATGACGGCACTTCACCATCGTTCAAGGTGCTGACGATCTTCTTAACTTCCTCGCTTGTCCCATTCTGCACAAAGGTCCAATCAGTATCGCAGTTAAACAACAACTTCTACGTGCTAATCCAATAGGGAAATACTTGGGTGATAGCAGTTAGAAGCGTTTAAAAATTACATGCATATAAAAAACAGCAATTCTGATAAAGATTTTGCCAGGTTCCCGATACTCAGAAGTTTTCCTGATGTTAACCTGAAATCCTCGTTTCGAAACTTAAACTCCAGTGATGATCTGATGATGCTATCGATTAAAACTTAAAAATATAAAAGCACCACCATAGTATTTGGAAAAATCACAATCGAAATTATCTCAGCGGAGACTAGAAAGGAATCGAGTGCATCAAACCAGAAATAAGAATCCAGTGCTAATCGATTGTGATCTACAAACGAAGCGATACAGAATAGATTTTAATCGAAAACAAGAGAGAAAAAAAGACTGAGAAGATTACGCATTTCCAGTTTCCTCCGACAAGAACTTTCGACCCATCTATGCGAGCGATGGAAGACGAGGTTCAACCCAAGATTTTGTTGGCTTGGTGAGCAAGGAGATGAGATTAAGGGCTTTTACACTGGAAGCGAGGCGGCGTGCGAAAGATGCCACACGCAGGCGCAGTGCATCGAATTACAATATGCCCTGAGCGCGTCGACTTGTGGTGTGTCATGATTGGACGGGGGATGATCAAGTTGGCTGAGAAATGAAATTTTATCGAACAATCATCGGCCATCCGGATAAAAATGATCGGTGGTTAAAAATACAATAGGGGATGATTGATTTGGCTGAGAAATACAATTTTATCAAACAGGCCGTCGGGATGAAAATGATTCCGTGATTTGGATGATAGAAGCAAAAGGGGATAGTCTAGTCGAGAGCAAGATTGCATTTGATGACGGGCAACCTATCTAAATGGCTCGTAATTTAATATAATAATTTAATTATTATATTAATATATTTTTAAATAATATTTTAAATTATTTTGATAATTTAGATTATCTCATGAAAAATAATCTGAATTATTCTTAAAAATGATGGCTATCTAGATTACCACTTCTTTAATAATATTAAATAAAAATTTTAGATAAAATTATTTTAAAAAAATAATACAAAATCTAATGTCTAACCTTCCCCCTTTCCTCCGCATGCACCCCCATCCACGGCTTCATCTATCTCCTTTTGTTTGCCCACAACTCCTTCACCGCCTGGTTTTTTCACATCTGTCCCCACCACCTCTACGGCTCCATTATGTGCTGCCTCCTCCCCATCCCCTTTGTGCCTGCGGTTCTCCATATTCTTAGACCCACCACTTCTCCATACCATCATCACACTCACATACTTCCATTGCTTCTCATCAGGAAGAAATAAGAGCACTAAAATAAAATTATTGGAGATATTTTGAAAATTTAATTTTACATTACCGATAATCTAATTGTCATACCAAACATGTTAATTAAGACTTTTAGCAATTTTACTGCAACATTACTGTGTGTATCAAATACAGTAAGTAACGTTACTGACAATTTAATGATGGCAATCTATCCTGAAGACAATCAATGTTACTTCAAGATTGCTTGGCGATGCACCAAATGCAACTTAAAATATTTTTGTTCGAAGGCTTGATCAAAATGATTGGATTCGTTGTTATACAGATGATACATACCAAACGAATTAATTATTAAGTAAATTAATATATATATATGTCACGCCCCCGACCCGAGATTGTGAATCGAGGGTCATGGCAACCGCCGCATACTCATAGAAAACTCTTCCCATAAGCATGCAAGGCATCTTATCATACTATCCTAAAACAACAGCGGAATAATTAGTCAATAATTTAAATCCAAAATATAACGATCTAAATTTTTTCTTTAATATCTTAATAAATTCAACAATGATTCATAGGTCTTACACCAAATTCAATAAGACTTTCAACCTAAATAAAAGTATAATGATTCTGCTTCTGATCACTCTTCCATTCATATCTTGTATCATCTTAATTCCTCAACATCTGTAAAAATAGTAAAATAAGAGGTAATGAGCTAGACAGCCCAGTAAGCAACGATCACTTCTCAACAGATTTCATCAGGCATATAAGTAAATAATCATTTATAGAAAATAAGCATATAGAGTTCATCAATTCGAAATCAATTTCAATTATGCAATATAATTCATGCCAAATTTATTTCTTTTTCGAAATTTCAAGTTTCTTTCGGGATTTCAATTTCTTTTGTTCTTCAATTTCTTTTCGTCAACCATGAGCTATGACCACATTATCCCTGTGGCAGGGTCATAATACCGCGTATCTGCTTGCGGTGGGCTGCGAATCATCTTGCAGCCAAGTCCTTTGGAACCGCTGGTCTAACTGGCGGTTTTGTCGCTGGTCTATCTGGCGACATGTCGCTGGTCTTACTGGCGACACAAATCCTCAGGACAGTCAATTGCCAACGTATATGCCCCCGTTGGCGGGGTCCTCAACATAGTCAGGTTGTCAATTCTTATTGTTTCTTATATCATAATTCTTCATAAATCATGTTTCATATTCTAATTTCGATAATAAAACATATAATCATGTAGTATCGAAATCAATCAATATAATGCATCATGAAATCAATATATTCAATCATGCTTCATCATAACATTTCAAATAAGATATTTTCATAACAAAATACCATTCATCCAATTCATGCATCGTTTCACAAATCATATTAGAAGAATACACTATAATTTGCCGATGAATCTAGAAAAGATGAAACATTACTTACCTCGAACGCATTCCAATAAATCCATAAAATTCTATAAATTTTCTTCCAAAAATTCTGTTCGTAGATCATATCGCGATATCCCATGATCAAACATCCACAATCCTATACAGAATCAATTTGAATAATTAGAAAGAATACGAATTCTATATTTCAACGGTTTAGATTGGGTCCGATCATCTAATTTCATCTAATCAAAATCTAATTAAGACCTAAACGATCCAAAGTTTGACTATCAGATCAAATCGGATTCGAAGTGATAGGACCAAGGTTTCTTCATCGATTTCATAAAATCAAGTGGAGAGAGAAAATCAGAGGAGAGAGAATTCATGAGGTACAATTCGAATTGATCAGGTGACACAATCCAATATTACGATGGGTCCAATATCTCGATTGGTGAAATCAATGTGATCAAATCAAGTCATGGCTAGATCGAAAATCATGGATGATCAAATCTAAAGATTCATGGTCTGATTAGAGTGGGTGCCAGTACGTTGTCTGACAATCATGGATCAGGATTCTTCATTAGAATCAGATCAGACTTATTAAAAGAAATTTCTTCATTCACTAACTTTTTTTTAGAGAGAGAATCAATCAAGAGAGAGAATATTTTAGAGAGAGAAAATTCTAGAGAGAGAAAATTCTAGAGAGAGAAAATCCATCTTGAATTCTTCAGACAATATGATTCAACAAATTCTGATTGATCATATCAAATCATGTTAAAATTATCATGTGGATAATTAAATAAGATCATGAGAAATAAAATCTAAAAATACTTGATCTGATCAAAGTGGATGTCGGTGTACCGTCCGACGATCACGGATCAAAAATCCATCACGAGGATCATTTAAATTCATCATCATTCTTCTCAAAATTCTAGAAATCTTAGGAGAGATAATCTAGAGAGAGAATTCTAGAGAGAGAAAGTAGAGAGAGAAAATCCAATTCTAGAGAGAGAAAAATATTAATTCAAGCTGAAGAGAGAGAGGGAAGAGAGAGAAACTCTCTTTCTCATATTTTATTATTTATCTCATTATTTATTAATTAATTTTATTTTTCTCTTTCTTCTTTTCTTTCTTTCTCTCTTTTTTTTTTTTTTCTTTTTCTTCATGGAAGAGAGAGAAGAGAAAATCCTATTTATTATTATTATATTATTATTATTTTATTTTTTTTCTTTCTTTTTTTTTTTCTTTTTCTTTTTCCTTTTTCTTTTCTTTTTCTTCTTTTTCTTTTCTTTTTCTTTTCTTTTCCTTCTTCTTCTTCTTCTTTTCTTCCCGGGCTTTCATTAGGCCGAAACAGGGGACCTAGAGGTCCCCGTGCCTTGATCGGCCGATCACGGCCATCTTATGGCCGGAGGTGGCCGGCGGCAACGGCCGACTCTCCCGGGTTCGGAGAGACCAGGGCCGGCGGTCGGCGTGACCGTCGGCGCCGGAAAATTAGAGGAAAGAGGCGGCGAACAGGGGGTTTCTTTCTCCAACTAAATCCGGCGACATCCGTCGCCGGCCATCGTGCACACAGGCACGGGAAAGAAGGGAGAGAAGAGAGGGAGAGGAGGGAGACCTTACCACAACCTCCGGTGACCCCCACCGGCGAGAAATCGCGGCGAACACGGGTCGAGGAGTCACGGCTTCAAACGGGAAAATCGGAGAAAAATCTCCGGCAATCGACGACGACGGAAGGGTCTACCCATAGAGGAGAGGGGAAGGGTTCTTATAGAGCTCGTCCTAGGGTCTTTCAATGGCCCTAGGACTCCGATTCTTGATCGGAGAAGAGGAAGACTCCGATCGGGAGTCTTCCTGCTCTGTTTTCTTTTTTTTTTTTTTTTTTTGTTTAATGGGCTTTAGTGGGCTTGGTTTGGGCTATAACATTCTTCACTCCTAAAAAGAAATTTCGTCCTCGAAATTTTCATACCTGTAGTCTCGAAGAGCTGGGGATATTTTTGCTTGAGTCTTCATAGTTTCTTACTTGAATCTCATCCTCAAATATTTCAAAATTCTAATTCTTAATACAAATTCATTCTTAAATCATTTCATAAGGAAAAAGTCAATACATTAATATCAATCTGATACGGAACTATTCATTTTCTTATTCATCAAGATCAACATCTCAAAGATTTTCAATATTTCAAGATTTCAAAATTATGATCTCATTTCCTGTAAAAATTAATATTCAATATCTCATGACTCAAATTAAAATCAAATCTATCTCTTGTGAATAGAAAAAGATCAATGTCTCTATTCTTGCATAAGAACTTCATTCATCATTAAGTCATTTCATAAAGATCAATATCACCATTGTTGATTGAAATCAATATCACTATTTTCTAGTCATTGAAGTTCTCTTACTCAAACCCTCAAACTCTTAAATATTCTAATTCTTGAAGCAAATTTTATCATTAAGTCATTCCATAATAAAAATCAATAACTCAAAAATTGATCTAAATCAAAACTATATTTTTCTTATAATCAAAATCAATGTCTCTATTCTAAGTAAGTATATCAATTTTCTTTATCTAAACATTAACAACTCTTAATTAATCGATTCATTATCAAATTATGAATAACTCCATTCTATCTTTTGTAGAACAATCGTCAATATCAACAGATAACCTCAATCTTTTTCATTCAGTCTGAGAAATAATAATAATCAAAAGAGTTCTAACTTCAAATTTCATTATACCCTGGAGATAATTATTTGAGTATACTAATCTAAGATCAAAATCATCATTCGATAAACAATCTCAAATTCTTCTTAATAAATAAAGAATTATAAAATTTAATTCTAGAATAGAGAAAATTTATCTCTAAATATTCTAAATCTAAAATCAAAAATCAAAGGTCCACTCATCCTAGAATTAGGATGCTAATTATTTTTGTAGCATAGTAGGTGGAAGCACTACTTTTAAAAGTCACATTAGGATATCTAAATTTTTTTTTTTATATCAAACTATATCATTTATTATAATTCTTTGACTCAGAGAATCAACATTCCTGACTTACTCAAAGTAGTTCAGATTACCATGCTTCCGCTGCGCACTCTGATCTAACAATCAAAATTTCTTAGGTTCACCAAAAAAAAGTTGGATCAAATTATTTCTTTACCTTATCAATAGAAAAGATCTAAAATTTCAAATTTCAATTGAAGTCAAAGATTAACTTCCGATTCTCATTCATACTTTACTGGTGTACAATAATCTTGATTAACCCTTGAGTCCAATATCATATTTAAACCATCATATAGATTTACTATAATCAATATGAATCAAATCTCAATTCTCAAATCAATTCAATTCGATAATTTTCAAACCAAAAATCTTTATAAGTCAAATTAATGAAAAAAAAATCCTTCGATGCTCCACCAAATTTGGACATAATCAAAATATATAACAATTTCAAATCATTATTTTTTTCTAAAATTTATATCATCAGGATCTTCAATATCTATTAAATATCCTTTCATAACAATCATACAAGCTTCAAAAAATCAAATCTCCATTTAATAGTAGATTCAAATAGGGACCTCATTAACAAAAGCAAAGGAACTCCATATCAATTCCTAAATCCAAATTTTTAAATTGTAAATTCACATGGATCCTTAGTCTGAAATAAATATAAATCAGATCTTTTATCTTAATCTGAAGATATCAATTTTTCATTAACAACCTCAACAATAATATCAGAAAATCTCTTGATCAACTTAGATACGAAGTCTTTAAATTAAAATTTCATACACATCATGTAGTCTCCAAGAGACATAATAAGATCCATTATTTAGATCTAAGGATGATGATTAAAGCTTCTAGTATGATGAATATCCTATAATCTCAAAATCAATTTCATCAATAAGACAGGTTTCTTTGCAATATCCTCAAATATGTATTCATCATAATATGCCACTTTATATATAATCCACATACCAAATTCAATTTCGATAAATATTTCAAATCAAGCATCATAAAAGATTTTTCTTAGCCCATTCTGGAATAATATTTTATTATCAAATCTTTATTTTGCCAATAATAGTCAATTTCTCAACTAGAAGTAATATCATAGTATTATTCTCACATCGAATTTGAACTTACGATTCACTTGAATAACCAATGATCAAATTAATAATCATAATGCACAATAAAATTTTATATCAATCCTTTTGTGATTACTTTCGATCAGGATCTAACTAATCATATCATGATCTATAGATCATCCATCATATTTCAAACTCCATATGTCATAATCTCTTATGATCCTTTTACACATAATCTCAATATTTAATCAAAATTTTTAAATATTTCTCCCACAACAATCATTAAAAATCTACACTATAATGTCCCTGGTGTCTATCCACTTACACCCATTCTATATCTGATTCTATGTTTCATAATTCATTCACTTATGCTCTGATACCATATTAATTGTCACGCCCCCGACCCGAGATTGTGAATCGAGGGTCATGGCAACCGCCGCATACTCATAGAAAACTCTTCCCATAAGCATGCAAGGCATCTTATCATACTATCCTAAAACAACAGCGGAATAATTAGTCAATAATTTAAATCCAAAATATAACGATCTAAATTTTTTCTTTAATATCTTAATAAATTCAACAATGATTCATAGGTCTTACACCAAATTCAATAAGACTTTCAACCTAAATAAAAGTATAATGATTCTGCTTCTGATCACTCTTCCATTCATATCTTGTATCATCTTAATTCCTCAACATCTGTAAAAACAGTAAAATAAGAGGTAATGAGCTAGACAGCCCAGTAAGCAACGATCACTTCTCAACAGATTTCATCAGGCATATAAGTAAATAATCATTTATAGAAAATAAGCATATAGAGTTCATCAATTCGAAATCAATTTCAATTATGCAATATAATTCATGCCAAATTTATTTCTTTTTCGAAATTTCAAGTTTCTTTCGGGATTTCAATTTCTTTTGTTCTTCAATTTCTTTTCGTCAACCATGAGCTATGACCACATTATCCCTGTGGCAGGGTCATAATACCGCGTATCTGCTTGCGGTGGGCTGCGAATCATCTGGCAGCCAAGTCCTTTGGAACCGCTGGTCTAACTGGCGGTTTTGTCGCTGGTCTATCTGGCGACATGTCGCTGGTCTTACTGGCGACACAAATCCTCAGGACAGTCAATTGCCAACGTATATGCCCCCGTTGGCGGGGTCCTCAACATAGTCAGGTTGTCAATTCTTATTGTTTCTTATATCATAATTCTTCATAAATCATGTTTCATATTCTAATTTCGATAATAAAACATATAATCATGTAGTATCGAAATCAATCAATATAATGCATCATGAAATCAATATATTCAATCATGCTTCATCATAACATTTCAAATAAGATATTTTCATAACAAAAATACCATTCATCCAATTCATGCATCGTTTCACAAATCATATTAGAAGAATACACTATAATTTGCCGATGAATCTAGAAAAGGTGAAACATTACTTACCTCGAACGCATTCCAATAAATCCATAAAATTCTATAAATTTTCTTCCAAAAATTCTGTTCGTAGATCATATCGCGATATCCCATGATCAAACATCCACAATCCTATACAGAATCAATTTGAATAATTAGAAAGAATACGAATTCTATATTTCAACGGTTTAGATTGGGTCCGATCATCTAATTTCATCTAATCAAAATCTAATTAAGACCTAAACGATCCAAAGTTTGACTATCAGATCAAATCGGATTCGAAGTGATAGGACCAAGGTTTCTTCATCGATTTCATAAAATCAAGTGGAGAGAGAAAATCAGAGGAGAGAGAATTCATGAGGTACAATTCGAATTGATCAGGTGACACAATCCAATATTACGATGGGTCCAATATCTCGATTGGTGAAATCAATGTGATCAAATCAAGTCATGGCTAGATCGAAAATCATGGATGATCAAATCTAAAGATTCATGGTCTGATTAGAGTGGGTGCCAGTACGTTGTCTGACAATCATGGATCAGGATTCTTCATTAGAATCAAATCAGACTTATTAAAAGAAATTTCTTCATTCACTAACTTTTTTTTAGAGAGAGAATCAATCAAGAGAGAGAATATTTTAGAGAGAGAAAATTCTAGAGAGAGAAAATTCTAGAGAGAGAAAATCCATCTTGAATTCTTCAGACAATATGATTCAACAAATTCTGATTGATCATATCAAATCATGTTAAAATTATCATGTGGATAATTAAATAAGATCATGAGAAATAAAATCTAAAAATACTTGATCTGATCAAAGTGGATGTCGATGTACCGTCCGACGATCACGGATCAAAAATCCATCACGAGGATCATTTAAATTCATCATCATTCTTCTCAAAATTCTAGAAATCTTAGGAGAGATAATCTAGAGAGAGAATTCTAGAGAGAGAAAGTAGAGAGAGAAAATCCAATTCTAGAGAGAGAAAAATACTAATTCAAGCTGAAGAGAGAGAGGGAAGAGAGAGAAACTCTCTTTCTCATATTTTATTATTTATCTCATTATTTATTAATTAATTTTATTTTTCTCTTTCTTCTTTTCTTTCTTTCTCTCTTTTTTTTTTTTTCTTTTTCTTCATGGAAGAGAGAGAAGAGAAAATCCTATTTATTATTATTATATTATTATTATTTTATTTTTTTCTTTCTTTTTTTTTTTCTTTTTCTTTTTTCTTTTTCTTTTCTTTTTCTTCTTTTTCTTTTCTTTTTCTTTTCTTTTCCTTCTTCTTCTTCTTCTTTTCTTCCCGGGCTTTCATTGGGCCGAAACAGGGGACCTAGAGGTCCCCGTGCCTTGATCGGCCGATCACGGCCATCTTATGGCCGGAGGTGGCCGGCGGCAACGGCCGACTCTCCCGGGTTCGGAGAGACCAGGGCCGGCGGTCGGCGTGACCGTCGGCGCCGGAAAATTAGAGGAAAGAGGCGGCGAACAGGGGGTTTCTTTCTCCAACTAAATCCGGCGACACCCGTCGCCGGCCATCGTGCACACAGGCACGGGAAAGAAGGGAGAGAAGAGAGGGAGAGGAGGGAAACCTTACCACAACCTCCGGTGACCCCCACCGGCGAGAAATCGCGGCGAACACGGGTCGAGGAGTCACGGCTTCAAACGGGAAAATCGGAGAAAAATCTCCGGCAATCGACGACGACGGAAGGGTCTACCCATAGAGGAGAGGGGAAGGGTTCTTATAGAGCTCGTCCTAGGGTCTTTCAATGGCCCTAGGACTCCGATTCTTGATCGGAGAAGAGGAAGACTCCGATCGGGAGTCTTCCTGCTCTGTTTTCTTTTTTTTTTTTTTTTTGTTTAATGGGCTTTAGTGGGCTTGGTTTGGGCTATAACAGAAGAGCTCCAAGGTTGCGAGACGAACCCTGCTTCGAGCTCTCGATCAAGAAGCGGAGGCCAAAGATGTGAGCAACCTCGAGGAATTCTACACTTACGCAAGAAAAAGATTGGAAGAATAAGAGGGGAGCTGGGAGAAGTAGGGAGAAAAGGGAGAATGGGGACGACCGGAGCAGACCTACTGTTTGCTCTAGGAAGTAGAGAGGGCGAGAGAACACGAGACGCAGGCAGTGCCTTTCTTGGCTCGTTTATAAAGGCTTATGCTCCCCCTAGCTCAGCAGTTGCTCAAATAGTTCCCTGAACAGGTGGCCGTCCGCATGCTAACGATCATTTTTTAAGTGGATAATTAATTGGAACTGACAGTGTTTCGCGCCGGTAGTGGAAAGAATGATAGAGTCTTGATGCGACAGGTTGTCTTTACCTCGCGCACATGAGAGGATTCAAATATAGCATGCTGCAGTAGTATTATTATAATATAATATTAATATAATATAATATATATTATTTTAATATAATATAATAATAATCAAATAATATATAGTAATATAATATAATAATAATATAATAATATAGCAGTGTGATAATATAATAATATAATAATATAATAATATAATATAGCAATATAATATAACATAATATAATTTAGTGTTATATCTAGTAGGATTTATATAATATATATTATAATATATTATCATATATTATATTATTGCAAAACAATATAATTATTATTAAAATATAAAAATAATATAATAATAGTATATTATATTATAATATATTATCTTTATAATAATAATAGTATAATATTAAATTAAATTATATTATGATATATAATGATATTTATATAATTATTATAATATAATATAATATATTTAATATTACATTATAATAAAATAATAAATTATTATAATATTATATATTGTATTATATTATTTTAATTTATATTATATTATATTATGTTATTATATATATTATATATTATATTATATTATAATATATTATATAATATGTCATATATTATAATATAATATAACATATTATATAATATAATTTAATATAATATATTATATTATATTATATTATATTATATTATATATTATACATATTATATTATATATTATATAAAACCTTAATCCTTTAAAATTTCTTTCTTCCTTTCTTAGCTTGTTCTCTTTCTAAGTCATCTAAGCTAAATTTTCTATCTAATTGCTTAAGCTTCTGGAATAATTTATCTTGCTTTTCTGGAGAAGCCTTGAACTTTTGTCCTTAAGGAAAATATCCTCTTATCCGTTTATGGAGGTCTTCCGAATTTTTCAAGGAATTGATCAATTCAGTGATAAACTGTTCTATCTTGGATAACCCTAAGATGGTTTTATCACTAGTATCATCTACATTGGAAAATACTTTAGAGCAACGATATCTTCTAGAAATGTTTGATTCATATTTTTTTTCTAAATTCAAACTGCCAACTAAGTCTTCTCTCTTGATATCTGCCAAGTGTTTTCTCTTTTGAATTTTATAGCAATGTTTTGCTGCATGATCCTTTTGGTAGCATTTGCAACAAGCCAGGGTTGCAGATTTCTTCAAATATGACTTCAAATAATTTATTTCATTTTATTTTTCAAAAATCTTTCGAGCTCTCTTGTCATAGTATTCTCTTTTGGTTCTCATCAAATATAGACTATCTAATTGACATCCAAATTGGTAGTAGAAATTTCCTAGTCTTCTTTTCCTCAATGTCTCTTGATTACCTAATCTAGGGTCAGTTTCTTTTCCTATTCTATTTTTAGACAAGATTGGTAACATTTTTCTCCATGATTCCTGATTTGAATCTAGTCTAGATTTAGAAAGGTAAGTATTTCCTTTTCCAAGTATTTTCTACATTTTTAAATGATTTTTTTGATCATCAAGTCAAAACTTAATTATAACTTACCTATGTGTTCTAAATTAATTTCTAAATCTAAAGACAATAGTTTTAATTCTAATTTAATAAAATAAATATCTCTATAGCATCTAAACTTAGCTAAATTCCTAATCTTAAAATTACTTGACTCAGCTAAACTCATTCTTCTAGGACTATTTAACGGATCAAATGATTTATTTACGGTATTCAAAGAATAATCTAAATAGTTATTTCCTTTAGAGTTTCTCTAAACAATATTCATAATTTTCAAGTTAGTGGAAGAAATTTTCCACCAACCTCTTAATTGTCTTAGAAAATAGTTTATTATTACTTGGTAATTAGAATTTATGAATAATTATGGATCTTACGGGCTTTTTGATGTATCATTATCAGTTGATGATGATTATTATATTATATATAATATATATTATCTATTATATTATATTATATATTATATATATTATATTATGTTGGGTATAAAATACCCTCAGCTGAAGTTCACAGCGGGATTGATCCTCCCAAGACTCAGCCGACTTTCGACTGCAGATGGTACCTCTCCGGACTTCTCCAACAGTCGGATTTCCACGGTGCTGACTGAACTCCCCCGACGGGCGAACTCCCACTGCGCCACCCAAACTCCTTCAACATGAGTTCCCCCAGTCGTCTATCAAGCCGCCCCGAGCGCTCACTAAGCTCTGCCGCCAGCCGACCTCCTACGACCGTCGGTTGCTCTCCGAATCCCTTCCAGACTTCTTCCAGCCAGGTTCAACTCCAATCCGAACTACCTCGGACATCGCCAACGATCGAACTTCACCAATGGCAGATTTCTACAACTACCAGACTTCGTCCGGACTCCTACGGGAGCCGGACTTCATCCCCAACTCCAGCTACAAGCAGACTTAGTCCGGACTCCTACGGGAGCCGGACTTTGTCCCCAACCTCAACTGCGGGAAGGCTTCACCCGGACGCCCACGGGAGCCGAGCCTCGCCCACGACTTCACTCACAGGTAAACTCCGTCCGAACTCCTACGGGAGTCGGACTTCGTCCCTGGCCTTGACTGCAGGTGGGCCTCAACCGGACTCCTACGGGAGCCGGATCTCGCCTCCGACTCCGGCCACAGGAAGACTTCGCCCGGACTCCTACGGGAGCCGGACCTCGTCCCCGACTCCGGCCACGGGGAAACTCCGCCCGAACTTCTACGGGTGCCGGACCTCGTCCTCAACTTCGACTACAGGTAGACTCTTTCCGAACTCGCCCCCAACTTCTACTGCTAGCGGACCTCGTCCGGACTCCTACAGGAGCCAGACTCCGCCCCCGGCTCCGATCGCAGCCCGCCAGCAACATCCGAGCTCCTTGCAAATGGATAGCCGCTTCTCTCCGCCAGGTGCCTCAACCGAGCTTCGACCGACAGGCTTGGACCCCCTGGCGGGCCGCAGTAACGGCCACGACTCTGCTCCACTTCCTGCGATGGCTTCCATGCGGCTCCATCACTCCCTGGCAGGCCGCAGTAACGGCCACAATCCTGCTCCACTACCTGTGGCAGATATGGCGTAGGTCCTCCACCCTCTGGCAAGTCGCGACAATAGACGTCGTTCCACTTCCCGCAACAGACTCCACGTGGCATGTCCCGCTGATGGCCACGATTCTGCTCCACTACTCTCCACAACTAATTCCTCCTGGCCCCACGCGGCCCACGACGAGGCGGTTACAAACATTCGCTATCAATTCGTTGCTCCCCCTGCCTATAAAGAGGGATCCCAGATACATTATTCTATAAGCTCTATCTTCTATCTCAAAACTCTGCAAAAATTTCCGTTCGAGCACTCCATTCTTGTTGAGGCAGAGAACTGACTTGAGCGTCGGAGGATCTTGCCGGAGCAACCCCACCTCCGGTTTAGACTTTTTTTGCAGGTCTCGACGGCGACCGTGACCCCCTCGACTCCAGCTTCTCCGGCGCAAGCGGATTTTTGCACCAACATGATTGGCGCTAGAGGAAGGGCGGACCTTCGTAGTACCCTTGTTCTTAAAGGAGCGCTCAACGAAATCGCCTCTGGTCATCTTCTCCGACATCTACTCCTCCTTCCCCCCACTGGATCCTCGCCCGATGCCTTCTCGCGAGGCATCCACATGGCGACCCGTGGCCTCCGTGGCCAGATCCCAGGCTTCGGCCTCACCTCCAGTCTCCCAGGCCCCGCATCCTCCGACAGCGGTGGCCGGCAGGGAACGGTCGGACAATCGACCTCCGACGGATTTCGCCAACACCATCTCGGGAGGATCCCGGTAGGAAGCAACCAACGTACTGGCCGTACCCCCCAAGCAACAAAAGATTGAGGAGCCCATAACCTTTACTGAAGAAGATGCTCAGGGAGTCCAATTCCCTCATAACGACGCAGTTGTGGTTTCCTTGAATATAGCAAACTACGACGTCCGTCGCATTCTTATCGACAATGGAAGTTCGGCTAACATTTTGTTCTACGATGTCTTTTCGAGAATGTCCATCCTTGACGGTCATTTGAGACCGATTAGCTCCCCTTTGGTAGGGTTTACCGGCGATGCTGTTCCGGTGGAGGGAATAATAACTTTGACTGTGACCGCAGGTCGATATCCAAGGCAATCCAGGGCTTTGGTGAATTTTCTGGTAGTGAAGACGCCGTCAGCCTACAATGCAATCCTCGGCCGATCTGGCCTCAATGCTCTCTAAGCCGTCGTGTCAACCTACCATTTAAAGTTGAAATTTCCCACCGGCCAGGGGATCGGAGAGGTCTGAGGAGACCAAGCCCTGGCCAAACATTTCTACAACATAGCTTTGCAAAGAAGCGACCAATCCGACCCCTGTCCAGTTGATGGGCTGGATGCTCGCGACGACCTCACTGAAGAGAGGGGCGGTCCAATTGAAGATCTGGTACCGATCCCTCTGAACGACGGGAATGCAGAACATGTGGCGATGATCGGCTCCAACCTGGGGGAAGAGGTGCGGATGCGTCTTATCGATTTTCTACGAAAGAATGCGGACGTCTTCGCTTGGGTTCCGGTGGACATGCCGGGGATCGACACGGAAGTCATGGAGCACCGCTTGGCCGTTGATCCCAAGCATCGACCGACGAAAGAAAAAATTCGAGGCCATGCACCAGAGAGGCAGAAGACGATAGCCGAGGAAGTGGACAAGCTCCTTAAGGCCGGATTCATTAGGGAAGTCAATTATCCTGATTGAATTTCCAACATTGTCCTAGTCAAAAAGGCAAACGGCAAGTGGAGGATGTGCATAGACTTTAAAAAGTTGAATAAAGCCTGCCCCAAGGACAGCTACCCCCTGCCCAAAATTGATCAACTGGTGGATGCGACCTCGGGCCATGAGCTCCTCACCTTCATGGATGCATTCTCCGGCTATAATCAAATCAGGATGGCGCCGAAAGATGAAGAAAAGACTGCTTTCATTACTAACCATGGCCTTTACTGTTATAGGGTCATGCCTTTCGGTCTCAAAAATGCAGGCGCAACTTACCAGCGGTTGGTGAACAAAATCTTCAAGGAGCAGATCGGCCGCAACATAGAGGTCTACGTGGACGACATGCTCGTAAAAAGTAAATCCTCCATGAACCACGTCGCCGACCTCGAAGAGATCTTCAACGCCCTCCGAAAATATAAAATGAAGCTGAACCCAACTAAATGTGCTTTCGGAGTGACCTCAGAAAAGTTTCTGGGCTTCATGGTATCGGGGTGCGGAATTGAGGCCAATCCGGAGAAGATTCGCGCCATCCAGGAGATGACCGCTCCAAGGTCCATAAAAGAGGTTCAGCGCCTCACAGGAAGAGTAGCAGCCCTGAATCGTTTTGTCGCGAGGTCAGCCGAACGGTGCTTACCCTTTTTTCAAACTCTCAAGCAGCCGAAGAACTTCTGTTGGACCTCTGAGTGCCAGCAGGCTTTCGAAGAACTAAGGAGCTACCTCGGCTCACCCCCGCTGTTGGTGAAACCAGAGCCTGGAGAGGAACTATTTTTGTACCTGGCGATCTCTCCCCTGGCCCTTGTGGCAGTCCTTGTCAAAGAAGAAGCAAAAGTCTAACGGTCGATCTACTACATCAGTCGCGCACTGAGAGACACCAAGACCAGGTATACCAAGTTAGAAAAACTGACTTACACCTTGTTGATTGCAGTCCGGAGACTCCGACCCTACTTTCAAGGGCACACCATAACGTTGCTCACCGACCAACCGATCAAGACAGTTCTGCACCGGGCGGATGCCTCCGGGAGGATGGCAAAATGGACGATCGAGCTCACAGAATTCGACATCAACTATCGCCCTAGGCCAGCAGTGAAGGCCCAGATATTGACAGATTTCATAGTGGAGTGTACTATTCCAGAGGAGGCCGAACCTGAACAATGCGAAATCGACGGCCCGAAATCTCGACCGAACTCTCCCAAAGAAGAGGCAGATCCCTCTGGTTGCTTTTGGGCCCTCTACGTAGATGGGTCTTCTAATATGTCAGGCGCAGGCACGGGTCTGATCTTGATCAGTCCAGAGGGAGTTATCGTGGAGTACGCTCTGTGCTTTGAGTTCTCCACAACAAACAATGGAGCAGAATATGAAACTCTGATCGCAGGACTGAGGATCGCCAAAGAATTGGAGATAGATCGGCTCCAGGTCCACAGCGACTCTCAACTAGTAGTGGAACAAGTCAACGGAAGCTACGAAGCGCGGGAGGACAGCATGGCTAAATACCTTGAAAAGGTAAAGGAGCTCGTCCCCGCCTTCAGCAGCCTCAACATCAGACAGATTTCGAGGTTGAAAAATACTAGGGCCGACCTTCTCTCCAAGCTGGCAACGCTGGCTCCGGCTGAATTGCCCAAGGGCGTTCTCTTTGAAGTTCTAAAGTGTCCGAGTACGGAAGAATCGCGGCCCGTGATGGAAATTGACCACGAGCCCAGCTGGATCGACCCACTGATAACCTATCTCAAAGACGGAGTTCTCCCCCAGGATGCAAAAGAGGTTCGGAAGCTCAGAAATCAAACCCCCGATACATCCTTTATGAGGGCAAGTTATACAAGAGATCATACTCTTTGCCCCTTTTGAAATGTCTCTGGCCTTCGGAAGCTGACTACGCCTTGTGGGAGGTGCATGAAGGAATCTGCGGAAACCATTTGGAGGCTAGATCTTTATCCCACAAGTTGCTCCGCCAAGGATATTACTGGCCGACAATGCATCATGACTCGATCGAATATGTCAGAAGGTGTGATCGATGCCAGAGATATGCTAATATCCAGAGACAGCCCGCCACCGAGCTTACACCCTTGAGTACCCCATGGCCTTTCACACAATGGGGAATTGACATCCTTGGACCCTTTCCCATGGCGTCGGGGCAGAGGAAGTTCCTCCTGGTAGCAATTGACTACTTCACCAAGTGGGTCGAAGCCGAACCACTCGCAAAAATCACAGAAGCCAAAGTACAAGATTTCGTCTGGAAGTCAATCGTTTGCAGGTTCGGTATGTCGAGAACTCTAATCACTGATAACGGGCGACAGTTCGCGGGAGCGAGATTCGCTGAATTCTGTGAAGATCTAAATATCTTCCACAACTTCACATCAGTAGCTCATCCTCAGGCGAACGGCGAAGCTGAAGTGACTAACAGAACCCTACTGCAAGGGATCAAGGCGAGGCTTGAAAAGGCAAAGGAAACCTGGACAGACAAACTTTATCATGTGCTGTGGGCGTATCGAACTACCCAAAGACTGCCCACAGGAGAGACCCCCTTTGCTTTAGCCTTCGGGATGGAGGCCGTCATTCCAATTAAGCTTAAACTCCCGTCGGCACGAGTCGTGGCATTCAACGAACATCAAAATTCGCAAGGTCTTAAAGCCAACCTTGACTTGTTGGAAGAAAAGCGGGAGGTGGCTCAAGTCTGGATGGCAGCATACAGACAGAAGATCGCTCGCTATTACAATTTTTGGATCAAGAATAAAGTCTTTAGAGCAGGAGATCTAGTGCTTCGACGAGCCGCTGTCTCACAACCTCAAAATCGAGGGAAGCTCGTCCCAAACTGGGAAGGCCCGTATGAGGTCAAAGAAATAGTCCGGCCCGAAACTTATTACCTCAGGGAGCTCGGAGGAGCAGACCTCCCGCGACCATGGAGCTCGAAAAATCTACGAATGTACTACCAATAACTTTATTTTAATTAAAAGTTGTATATCTACATGTCTCCCCCCTTTTTTTTGGCACTATCTTACATCGACAGGGCAGTCCAAACAAACTGTATCAGAAGCAAGCAGGGGAACTTCGTCTCGATAAAGTCGAAGGCCCGATTCTCTAGACCGGATGGGGGGAGAGGCCCTGCAACGCCCATATGCGCCCCCACAGCCCTGTTAGGGACAGGAGAAGAACCTCGCCCTAACTTGAGCAAAGTCGAAGGTCCGGTTCTCTCTAGATCGGATGGGGGGAGAGGCCTTGCAACGCCCATATGCACCCCCACAGCCCTGTTAGGGACAGGAGGAGAATCTCGCCCTAACTTGAGCAAAGTCGAAGGCCCGATTCTCTAGACCGGATGGGGGGAGAGGCCTTGCAACGCCCATATGCGCCCCCACAGTCCTGTTAGGGACAGGAAGAGAACCTCGCCCTAACTTGAGCAAAGTCGAAGGCCTGATTCTCTAGACCGGATGGGGGGAGAGGCCCTGCAACGCCCATATGCGCCCCCACAGCCCTGTTAGGGACAGGAGGAGAACCTCGCCCTAACTTGAGCAAAGTCGAAGGCCCAGTTCTCTTTAGACTGGATGGGGGGAAGGGCCCAGCAATGCCCACATGTACCCCTACCGTCACGTTAGAGACAAGAGGAAAATCTCATCCTCACCAGAGCTAAAACCTGTTACGACAGAAATAAGGAGAGAACCTCGCCCCGACATCAATTAAAGTCTGGTCACTCAAGACCAGATGAGAAAAAAGGGGACCTTCCCCAGCGGCCCCTTCACAATAAGACTCCGTCTGGACTCCTACGGGAGCCAAAACTTCGCCCCCGACTTAGACCGCAGGCAAACTCCGTCCGGGCTCCTACGGGAGCCGGACTCCATCTCCAACTTCGGCTGCAGGCAAACTCCATCCGGGCTCCTATGGGAGCCGGACTCTATCTCCAACTTCAACTGCAGACAAGCTTCATTTGGACTCCTACGGGAGTCGGACTTCATCCCCAACTTTGACTACTGATAAATTTCGTCCGGACTCCTAAGGGAGCAGGACTTCATCCCTGACTTTGATTGCAGGCAGACTCCGTCCGGACTCCTACGGGAGTCGGACTTCGTCCCCAACCTCAACGGCTGGAAGGCTTCGTCCAGACTCCCACAGGAGCCGGGCTCCGTCCTCGACCTCGACTGCTGGTAAGCTTCGTCCGGACTCCTAAGGGAGCCGAACTTCGCTCCGACTTTGCTTACGGGAGTCAGACTCCCGTAGCCCCACCAAGAGCGGGGGAAAAATTTCAATCGAAAAAGAAAAAGGGAGGAGGGGTTAAAAAGGAAAGCGATGGGCTACATCGGCGACGAATGGAAAACAAACAGCGTCAAAGATGTAGAGAACCCCATCTCAGCAAGGATTGGGGTTCTTATCAAGAACCTCAGCTCCTAAGGAAGCTCTCAACGTAAGCCCGAGATGAGACGACTTCCTCAGGGTGACGGAAGCTCGAACCTCCGAGTCTGAGCCCTGGTGGGAGGCACCAAACCCGAGCGGCCCCAGACAAATCTGCGACCACGGACGAAAAGGGCGGGTCGATATGATGGCAATCGGGCACCTTCGGACGATGTGAAGGCCGAAAAGAAGCTCGGCAAGCGATAATTCAACACGCGGATATAAGAGGTAGCAGAAAATTTCCTTCTCATATTATTCATCCAATATACACTATAGAGCCATTAAGATTAAAGGAGAAGGGAATACAACAATAATAATGGTAAAGGAAAGAAGTTCGGCAGACAATAATTCGATGCGAAGTACGGACGAAGTAACAAAATCTCCTTCTTATTTTTTGATTAACAAGATGTACATTACAAGACCCAGAGGGTCAGAAAAAGAAAATATTATTACAAAACTTGAAAGAGATACATCGGAGGCCGCTTCAAGCTGTAGACCTCTCTTCCCGATTCTGTCGTTCCCAGCAGCATTTTTCAGTACGTGTGATAAGCCTCTCGGCTCTCGCCCCCCGCCTCGTTCCACTCCATCTCCGAAATCTCAATCCTAGGGGGAAAAGGATGGGATAGAATTCGGAGAGCAGCAAAGGCAATGGCAGCGGCGACGACGACCTGTTTCAAGAAGTACCAGGGTTACCCCGAAGGCAACGATGACACCGGAGATATGCGCCACCACCGTGTGCTCTACGACAACCACCGTCCTAGGTGTTCCGACAGGGTCGGCATGCGCTACTTCCACCATCCCCGCAATAAGTTCTACTGCCCCACTGTCGGCGCCGACCGCTTCTGGTCCCTCGCCTCCGACTCCGACCATAGGAAGACTTTGCCCGGACTCCTACGGGAGCCGGACCTCATCCCCGACTCCGGCCACGGGGAAACTCCGCCCGGACTTCTATGGGAGCCGGACCTCATCCTCAACTTCGACTACAGGTAGACTCTGTCCGAACTCGCCCCCAACTTTTACTGCTAGCGGACCTCGTCCAGACTCCTACAGGAGCCGGACTTTGCCCCCAGCTCCGATCGCAGCCCGCCAGCAACATCCAAGCTCCTTGCAAATGGATAGCTGCTTCTCTCCGCCAGGCGCCTCAACCGAGCTTCGGCCGACAGGCTTGGACCCCCTGGCGGGCCGCAGTAACGGCCACGACTCTGCTCCACTTCCTGCGACGGCTTCCACGCGGCTCCATCACTCCCTGGCAGGCTGCAGTAACGGCCACAATCCTGCTCCACTACCTGCGACAGATACGGCGCAGGTCCTCCACCCTCTGGCAAGTCGCGACAACGGGCGCCGTTCCACTTCCCGCAACAGACTCCACGTGGCATGTCCCGCTGATGGCCACGATTCTGCTCCACTACTCTCTACAATTCATTCCTCCTGGCCCCACGCGGCCCACGATGAGGCGGTTACAAACATTCGCTATCAATCCGTTGCTCCCCCTGCCTATAAAGAGGGATCCTAGATACGTTATTCTATAAGCTCTATCTTCTATCCCAAAACTCTGCAAAAATTTTCGTTCGAGCACTCCATTCTTGTTGAGGCAGAGAACTGACTTGAGCGTCGGAGGGTCTTGCCGGAGCAACCCCACCTCCGGTTTAGACTTCTTTTGCAGGTCCTGATGGTGACCGCGACCCCCTCGACTCCAGCTTCTTCGACGCAAGCAAATTTTTGCATCAATATATTTATTATATATTATATATAATATTATATTATATTATCATTATTATTATATATTATATTAATATATTATAATATATTTTATATAAATATTATTCTACATAACAACATATTAATTATATTGTTATATTATTATATTATAATATATTATCATATATTGATACATTAATATATTAATATGTTATAAGAATATCTTTTATTAATATGACATAATGTATAATATTATATTATTATATATCATTATAAAATATAATATGTTTTCCATATAACAACATATTAATTATATCGTTATACTATTATAAATATAATATATTATCATATATTGATACATTAATATATTAATATGTTATAAGAATATATTTTATTAATATAACATAATATATAATATTATATTATTATATATAATAATAAAATATAATATGCTATATTATTATATTATTAAAATAATATAATATAATGTATAATATTATAATAGTTTATTATAATATCATAATATAATATAATATTACATTATATTAAAATATATTATATTATATTATAATAATTATATAAATTTTATTACATATCATAATATAATATAATACTATTATTATTATAAATTTAATATATTATAATATAATATATTTTTATTATATTATTATTATATTTTTATAGTAATTATATTATACTACAATAATATAGTATATGATAATATATTATAATATATATTATATAAATCCTATTAGATATAACACTAAATTATATTATGTTATATTATATTGCTATATTATATTATTATATAATTATGTTATCATATTGTTATATTATTATTATATTATATTACTATATATTATTTTATTATTATTATAATATATTATAATAGTATATATTATATTATATTAATATATTATATTAATATTATACTGTGACGAGTCCACTCGAGTCCAGGGTGAGCCGACTTATCTCTGTGATCATAATATTATCTGAGATATAATTTTAAAATAGTTTAGATTTAAAATTATTTCGATATCTAAACTAAACTTATATTAATAATACATTTAATTGAGAATTAAGATATGAAATTAATAGATCTAAAATTATGAATTGAAGATTTAAATTTATTGTATAAAATATGGAGTTTTGGATATAGATAGCTAATTTAGATCTAGTTTGATCAGTGGACCAAACCGAATCAAATATTGATTAGGATTAAGTCAAGTGTGCTCATGATCAATTCAAATAGTAATAGATTGGTCAGATCTATTAATAACCATATATTGTCGATCAACTAAAAGATCTAATTTAGCTCAGTGATTTGAGTTCGGATCAATAGGTTAACCTGATCAATTCTAATTGATCAGTTAGTGTCTAAGATAAGTTTCGCAGCTTGACTAATGGTTTTTAATTGGGTACATTTTCCCTAGCTGAAGAGGTATCTAAAGCTAGCATCGACCACCCTCCCATCGATCTCACTTACTTGACCAACTTGATAAATTAAGTTTTAAATTAGGTTACTTGTTGACTCGAATTAGCCCATACCACTAGGTTAATCATAACAGTTATGACTAACTAAGGATGAAACCTAAACCTAATCTTTCCATTAATATTAAGCCTAGAGGTCTTCCACCATTATAGATATGCAGGTATGCCACTGGTATTGACTATTATCGGCTGATCATAGTAGTTCAGTTATACTGAAAATATACAACCACTCTATTAACAAAGAGTTACTTTAAGATGAAGATATTATTGGGCTTAATCCCATCTTCATATTGAAAAGTCATTTTGAGACTTCAAAGCATGCAGTGTGGTTCTGCTCACCATATAACTTTTGTAGATAAGTGATCATATTATTATATTATTATTATATTTTTATAGTAACTATATTGTATTGCAATAATATAGTATATGATAATATATTATAATATATATTATATAAATCTTATTGGATATAACATTAAATTATATTATATTATATTACACTGCTATAATATATTATTATATTTTTATATTATTATTATATTATATTATTATATATTATTTGATTATTATTATAATATAATAGAATAATATATATTATATTATATTAATATCTTATATTAATATTATACTAGCTTAGAACCCCTTGCGATGTATGGCATGTAATTATTTTTTTAAATAATATTTTTATAAATTAAAAATCTAATATAATATAAAAGATATCATAGATGATATCAAATATTCTAAATAAATACATAAACGTAGATTGTTTAATTATTTTGTTCTCATCTACTTCAATCTACAAAAAAAAAATTTAGTTATCAATTATTAGAATAAAATATATAATTATTTTATAATTATTTTTAAAAATATTTTATTTTATTTATCTATTCTATTAGATATATTCTATATATATTTTAAAAATAATTATTATAATAAAAAATAATATTTTATATATAATATGGAGATTGATGATTTTGATTCCATGAAGCTTTTTAAATATATTATTTTTTATTATTTTTAACTTTAACTATTTTTTAACCTTTCCATCATCTCTTTCGGCTTCTTCAATCCTTTTCCTCACATACCCCCTAACTATCTTAATAGCAAAGCCGACAATATTGCTTGTTGGCTACTACTACCAACAGTCTTTGAGCTTGGGACGAAATAAAAATATATCAATATAGTAATAGACAACGGTCTTATGAGATATCGATCATAAATCGATTGATTAGCATATCTCTAGCTAATGACTTGTGAGATATTTAAATTTTAAAAATAAATAATTTTTTTAGTATTAAAATTTTAGAGATCTAAGCTTTAATTTTTTAAAAAATTAAAAATCTAAACTTTTAATTTTTTTCTTATTTTTTCTTTATTGTTCTTTCTTCCTTCTTCTTTGCAATAATTTTTTATTATTATTCTCTTTTTTTATCATTTTTTATTAAGAATCCAGAAGGAAATGCGTTTATCATGCTTTCATTGCCTCTTGTCATGCTTTCTGCACGTAAATCCAATTGATACCCTCTACCGAAAAGAAAAAAAAATCAATGGATAGCTACTTAACATTTTTTTTTGTTTCTCAAAATTATTTTCTGAAATAAAATTTTAATTACTGGCATCCGTTGAATCAAACCGTCCGGAGAAAGCCTCGAAACTTTCGAACTCGTCTTTCTTTTCTTTTCTTTTTTTTAAATCTTCTCTCCTTTCTTTCGTTTCTCATCGCCTCTTGTTTCATTGTTGCTGTAAGCAAAATCCTTGCTCCCTGATTAGCTCTCTGATCTCGTCTCTTTCCGATCCCGTGCTGACGCTTTTGATCGTTCCCTCCTTCAGTTTCAATAAGTCCCCCTTCCTCTACCCCGACTACTCCCTTCCTCTTCCCTTCGAACTTCGATGCCAGTGAAATGATGTCGCCCAAACCCCAGTCGTAACCCTCTTAATCCCAGAACCTAACCATTTTCATGGCAAAATACTAACCTTCTTCCGAAACCCTAATTTTGGCGACCTTAGTTGTGGCCTCTGCCTCCCACATGTGCCCCCTTTTCGGCCCCGCTTCACCCTTCCACGCCCTTGTCTCTCTCTCCTACGACTGAATCCGCACCACCTCCATCGTTGTCGCCAACCTTTGCCTTGAAGCTTCCGAACTCCAACATCTCTCTCCCAATTGCCCCCCTCAGCTTCCTCCCTCTGCCGCTCATACCGCCACAACTTACACAAAAACCTGTATACTCGAGAAAATCCCCACCGAACCTAAGAAACCACGCCGTTGCCTTGAAAACCTGCTCCAATCCTCACATGATTTTTCTGGCCTCCGGTCTCCATGTTAGTGCACGAGAATATATATATATATATATTAGATTACAATAATATTACTGCACCATGATATATATATATATATATATATATATATATATATATATATATATATTTATTTATTTATTTATTTATTTATTTATTTTTTTTTTTTTGGTAAGAAAAATGGAGAGAGCGGGGGCGACCAGCGTAGCATGCTATGTTTGAATCCTCTCATGTGGCAATGGCAACCTGTCGCATCAAGGCTCTATCATTCCTCCCACTATCGGCACGTAACACTGTCTGTTCCAATTAATTATCCACTTAAAAGTGATCGTTAACATGCGGACGGCCACCAGGTCTGGGAACCATTTAACCAACCGCTGAGCTACAGGGAGCATAAGCCTCTTTATAAACGAGCCAAGAAAGGCACTGCCGGCGTCTCTTGTTCTCTCGCCCTCTCCACTTCCTAGTCCAAATGGTAGGTCTGCTCCGGCCATCCCCATTCTCTCTTTTCTCACCCCTTTTCTCCCTTCTTCTCCCCGCTCCCCTCTTATTCTTCCGGTCTTTTTCTCATGTAAGCGTAGAATTCCTCGAGGTTGTTCGAGTCTTTGGCCTCCGGTTCTTGATCGAGAGCTCGTAGCTGGGTTCGTCTTGCGGCCTTGGAGCTCTTCAGAAGGGGATATTGATTCGTTCATTTTCCGCTACAAGGGTTTAGACGGGCTAGAAACGTTTCTTGGTCCTGGTATTGCACTCGCAAGATCACAGGCTCCATGCAAGTCTATGGCCTCTGAGTTCTTCGGTGAGTCTCTGGCTTCTCCTATCAAACTTTTCTTGCTTGCAATCTTTTTCCATAACTTCTTGTTCCTATATCGTGTTCTTGAATCGGTTGTAGTGCAATACGTGTTATTATCCGCTAAAACTTGGGTTTTATTAGTGGTCGTTTTACAATAGTTTGAAAGATTTCAAAAAGATTTGCGTAGAGTTTTCTTTAGGTTTAGATTTCAAAAAGTTCTTGGTTTTACATTGACCCGATAAAATCAGTTATCTTTACCTATGGTTTTTATTCATGCAAACTTGCGATTATGAACATTATTTTCTTGTATTGTTTGAGATTTTTCTGCTTTGGAATCTATAATATCTTCTTGAGTCGGTTGCGCTGTGGTGCGTGTCATTCTCTCTTAAAACTTATGTTTGCATGGCGTGTGTAAACCTTCGACAGAAAGATTTGCCTAGAGTTTTATGTTGGTGCAATAGATCCAGAACCTTCATCTCATGGGCGTATGTATATGGTTGCCTTGACACAATTAATTTTCTTTCGTACAATTTTTGACCGCGTTTTGGTTGCTTTATTCTGGTTTTTCCTTGACATCATCATGTGCTATCGTGTTTTGTTTTTTCGACTCTAGCTATATGTGGTGATTTCTGGATTTTTATTCCTTTATTTACATTGATTAAATAAATTCAGCGACTTTTTCTCATGGGCATATGCAGATGTTCTATACTAATGGGAGGCATTTTATTTCTTGCTTTTAACAGAGCTTTGTTGGTTTGTCAGAAATTTTTTTTTTTTTTTTTGATGCTACTTGTTGTATTTTCTTGAATAGGTCATAGCATGATGTGTGTCATTACATTTCAAAACTCAGATTCAATGGAGAAGAGTTAATTGAATGCTGAAAGATTCCAATCATGGAATGCCATACCAGTCGGTTGCTCACCATACATGCCATACCATATTGGTACCGAACTGGTACACACTGCAGGGTATGTATCAGGTGTCAGTATACCGCACTGACCATTACCAGGCATATTAACACTATACCGAGTTAGTATGGATCTGGCGCCAACATGGCAAACCTTTCCCACGTGGTCGGATAGAGTTTGCTTAAGTCTAGCTACATGTAGCTGTTACTATTTTTTTTATTTTTATCTCTTAGGTTGATATTAATGCAGAAAGTTATATATGTTCTTTTGGACTTTTTAGAAAAAATAGTTTCATTATATTTGTCTCTTCCAAAAGGAACCTCATATTTCAAACTTGTGCATTTTAGAAGGTGCTACTCTAGTTTCATTTTTTTGCGCTTATTGATATGGTATAAACTGATATTCTGGTGACTAAATGCCAATACAGTGTCAGTAGATCATCTGAAAACGTTTAACATCTTGTATATTCTCATATTTATGAATTTTCATCCACTAATTAATAAATTCTATAATTTAAAATAATTGTTGATCTAGTTTTTACTATGGAACCCGATCTATTAGTTGGTAATTATAGACTAGCCAAGGTGTTATGATACTTGGAACATTTCGATCTTTCTTGATCATTCATTTTTGAGTTTGTTTCAGTAAGCCTGCTAAGTTAATTGAGATATTGACATTGAAAATCTTTTGCGATTTTAACCCTTCTAATCTGTATATATTTCTAAATTATTATGTGTTATTATGATCATAGTCTCAGTCAACGGTTGCAAATTGATGTTTGGCAGGACTGTCATCATGAAGCTGACTGAAGTAACATAATTAGCCGGTTGAATTACTTTTGCATTTTCTTTGGAGTGAAATGGCAAATAGAAGGTCCTGTAAAAGGGCTCTTGTTGAATTCCTGGATGGCAATAGTGATAATGATGCTGAAAAAGTGTACAGGTCTCAGATTCTGTTGCCAAATGGCATAAGTACGCTCATAGCACTTCATGATCCAGCGGAGGAGATACTTATTGATGAGTTTATATACCATATAAGAAAGGAGGTGGAAAAATCTGCGAAAATGGCACATGGAGAAAGACGGATGATTGTGTGGAATGAAGACATATATCTTGAAGATATGCATGATAACAAGATCAAAAAGAAAATATGTTTCGGACATTTTAAAAGCAACAAATGTCACATATTAAGGCTTCATGTAAGTTACGGTCTACCTTAATGTTTTTGTCGACTACATTCCCTTTATTCCACCTTTGTACTCTGATATTTTTTGAGTACTATTTTTTACATCATGGTGCTCCTAGATCTCTAACCAGTTCCCTTTTCCCCCTTTGTTCTTTATTTTTGTCAGGATGGTGCGGGGCGATCTGTTAATACTTTTCAGGTAAGTGTTCATTTTCAATCTCTATCTTGTCATTCTATCATTTATGTATTTTATCTTGTTCATTGATCATGTATTCCTTCTTTATTTTGTTGATATTTCTATTTTGTAATCATTTAACTTGCCAATCACTCCTTGCAGATGTACATATTGTTTTCTTTAGTCTCCTTTGAAAAGGACTTCTATATTTTTTTTTAGAATGCTGTTTAGGAGTTCTGTGATTGATTTAAAATTTATTTTTCTCATATTTTTAGAATATGTGGGATTTGACATCAGATACAGACCTTCTGACAGAATTTTCAGCAAAGTATATATTTGAAACTGCTCTTGCCGACTTGATCGTGAGTCAGGTGTACTTGAAAATTTTCGGATCCTATTTATGCATTAAATGTCTCTTTTCATGTGATTATCTTGCTCATACTTCTTTCTTGTTCTATGGTTTCTTAGGATAATTCATTGCAGACTATGTGGTCTAATGGTTCCGAGAAAGGAGGCTTGACGTGTGAGTGCACTTAATTTAATGAACTAATTGACTATTATAAATTTTACATGTAAAAAGGTAAATAGGCAATAACCTCTTTATACATGTTTTATTTAACTTAGCTATTCAATGCCCTTGATATGTATTGATGTCCAATTCACTTTCTTTCAGAGTCAAGTCACAATATGTGACTGCCAAATCCTTTTATCCTCTTTTAGAAGTTCACTTATGTAAACAAATACCTTTTGTTTATTGTCTTTCAAGAAAAATGTCATGCTTTACCTTTAATTTCTAGTATAAAATACTGTTAATATATTAATACTTCATAAGCATGTCATGCTTTACCTTAACTTCTAGTATAGAATGCTGTTAATATATTAATATGTTAATATATTAATATAATAAAAAAGGCTCTTAAGCCTATAATATCATATAAAAGGCTAGGTATAACTTGCTAGCATATTAACATCTCAATAATTTATTTTTTTCTTAGCTCGATCGGTGCATTATTTTCTATCAATTAGGAAGCTAGCTAATAGGGAATTAGCACGACATTCAAGGAAGAAAAATCAAAAAATCATTGAGAATTTTTTGATTAATTTTTTGTTTTCTCTTCCTTGAGAGTCATGCTGATTCCCTATTAGCTAACTTCATAATTGATAGAGAATAATATACCAATGAAAAAAAAATTTATTAAGATGTTGATACGCTAGCAAGATATACTAAGCCTTTTATATGATAATATAGACTTAGAAGAGGCGGATTATAGTGATTTTATGGGATCGCAAGAGAGCCACCACTTTATCCAGTGACAAGAGGTCGTTCCCGACAAGCCATAGTTTATGCCAAATGCCTTCAGCTCCTGCACCATTCACGAAACTTGCCTCAAAAATCTAAACATGCAAGTACTGTCAGTCACAACGTAATGCATAAATATATAACATGATATTGCAGTTTTAAGTAACATTGTCAATCGCAGACAGAATGGTACACAGGATCATACTATTTAACTATTTAGTCATATAACAAAGTTGGTAAAGTTCAGTAAAATATCAGTATGAATACCAAAACTTGATGTGTGGGAAAAAAAAAACATACCAAAACTTGATGTGTGGGGAAAAAAAAACACCAAAGCTTGATATGAGAAGACTGAAAGCAGCAACGAAAAGGAATTTTGCACGCTCCATGGTTACCACGTGCTTCTATCGCTCTTTATCTCTCTCTTTGGTTGGGTATTGGCCCTCAGGTACTGCCCACCAACAAATTAGAAACATTATACTAACTCCTGTACATAACTCTCTAGTCAATTTAATTTGGAGCATCAAACAGATACGCAACTAAGAAAAAATTAAAAATATGAGATCGTGGCGAGTAGAGATGAAGAAATCAGTCTAATATCATAAACGAGGAGAAAAAATATGAGAAGAGGGTTGGGAACATAAATATACTAAGCTTACCAAAGCCTTTGGAAAAAGAAATAATTAAGAGAGTCTAAAAGGGACCGAAAGAACTGTAGAAAAAGCTTCCTTCGTGGCTTGTTTAGAAGAGGAAACATGGCCCCGTTTCAATGGTATATCTCGGCAAGTGTTCATAGATGGGAACAACGCATTCGGTGACAAATGTGATATGCGAAAGCCTCTGATTCCTCCCATACCAAAAAGAAAGCCTCTGATTCCTTTCCTTTTTATTTTCCTTTATTTCTTCAATATCATACTGGATTTAAGATGGCGATATCTAGGCGTCAATACATGGTAAGAATCACCTGTTTCGCTATGCTTTCTTTCTTATTTTTCCTTTATTTCTATGATTTTTTTGCTTGATTAATTGTGGAAGGGGGCTGGGATTCGCCCGCCTCCCTTCCTCCAGGCCAGCAGTGCGAAGACCAAATCTGGCCTCCCTACTCTTTTTGGCATTGTCCAGTTAAGGAAGGAGGTGGGTAGCCGGCTCTAATCGAAATTCTAGATTCCTGTTTTATAAAAGATTTCTTTTACATGGAACATTATCTCGTTCCTTTTTAGATGTTTCAAAAGTATTGAAATCCGTTTTCTTTTAGTTCCATGTAAAAGCAAGTTTACTTGCTTTTACAGAAGTCCTCTCACATCAAAAGTTAATTTGTAATTTTGTTATTAAGATTAGCTAGCTCAAAAGTCATGCAACTCTAGTAGTTATTGTGTTATCAACATCAAAGAATTATATTACTCCAGTATTTAATACATTGTAGAGATTAAAGGATCATCTTAAATAAACTAAGAGTCACTTTTGTATCTGTAAATAGGGACTAGCTAGAACCTTTGATAAGGCAAGCCATCGAAAGTCTCTTGTATCATGCCACTACTCTAATGAAAATTCCCCATGCTTCTTATTAAAAAGTTCTTCATCTTGCATCTTATTACCTATATTTCTCCTTGCACCCAACAAAATTAGTGGCACTTCTTTGTTTCTAATTTCATCCAAAGTCCCTTGAACTTCACCTCATATCATCTACCTAAGCCCTATTTCTCCATTCAATTTCATCATGGCAACAAGTTTTAATGCAAGTTCAAACAATGCTGCCTTCAACTACATGCAAAGCCTAGTGCTAGTCTTTGATAGCGAGAGTTATGATTTTTAGAGCATTCAAATAAGGACTCTCTTTGTCTCATAAGATTTGTGGGAAGAACCAGCAAATCCAAAAGCATTTACAGTATGGATTCAAGCAAAGCAAAAGGAGTACAAAGAGAACAAAAGAAGAGATACAAGAGCTTTACTTCTTATTCAGCAAGGGATAAGCAAAATTATCTTTTCTAGAATTATGGATGCAAATAACTCTAAAGATACAAGAAAAATTATAAAAAATATGTTTCAAGACTCTGACAAAGTTGTCTCTATTAAACTTTAATCTTTATAGAGAGATTTAATGATTTAGCAATGAAAGATGATAAAACAACTGGGGATTTCTTTTCTAAAGTTGTTAAAATTATTAATCAAATTAAGAGCTATAGTGATGCTATTCAAGATAAGAAGATTATTGAGAAAATTTTGAGGAACTTGACTGCTAAATTTGATCATATTGTTGCTGCAATTGAAGAATCAAAGGATTTATCTATTATCACCTTGCATAAACTAATGGGGTCACTTGAGGCACATGAACAAAGATCGAATAGTTTTCAGTTCAACCATTAGAGTAAGCATTTCAATCCAAGCTTACTGTTGGAGAAAAGAAACTTTAAAGCATGGAGCAAGAAGGAAAAGAAAGAGGCACATCTCAAAGAAAAGATCAAGGCAAATGGAAGTAGTCTTCTATGAAAGTCTGAGGTAAAGAAAAATATAGATTGGTTCAATCCAATTAAAGAAATGGAAATACCAATTGCCATTGCTTTATTTATAAAAAACTGGACATGAAACTAAATATTGTGGTTATAGATGTAAAAGATGCAAAGTTTCAAATCATTCTGAAAGAGATTGTTGGTTCTAAGATAAAAAAAAATAAAAATAAAACATACTTTTCTGAAAAAGATGATAGTGAACAACTTTTTTATTCATGCACGAGTTTGCAAGAAAAATCAAAAAATATTTGGTATTTGGATAGTGGATGTAGCAATCATATGATAAAAAATCAGAAATTTTTCATCCAACTAAATCAAAAGACTTCCTCTCAAGTCAAGCTTAGAGATGGCAAACTATAACAAGTTAGAGGCAAAGGGGTCATGGCAGTCTATACAAAAGAAGGTATGAAGAAACTTATCTATGATGTTTTATACATGCCTATATTAACTCAAAATTTACTAAGTGTTAGACATATGCTGCAAAATAGATATATGGTAATTTTTGATAATGGTGAATACAAAATTCTTGATAAAGACAAAAATACTACTCTTATGGCAAAAGTCAAGATGACTCAAAATAAAGTCTTTGCTCTTAACATGCCAATCAAGCAAAATCTTACTTTAAAAAATGAAAAGATTGATGAGTCATATTTATGGCACATGAGATATGGTCATTTAAATTATAAAGGGATCAACTTATTAAAAGGAAAAGACATATTTTAGACTTCCACTAATTGATAAAAGAGATCAAATCATTGTAATACCCAGTCCCATAGCACAGATCTCGAAGCAGTAAAACACAAAAAAAATTGGGCTAGCACATGCATTGCACATGCTAGAATTAGCGTGGAAATGAAAAACTTGCAGAAGAACTCCCGATCCTATTCTTCTCTGATTCGGACTTCACAAAAAAAAAAAAAAAACCTTAGGACTAGAGCTTCAATCAAACTCTAATTTCTTCCTATTAAGAGGCCTATTTAAAGGCTCCTGTTGGTGCAAAAATCCGCTTGCGCCGGAGAAGCTGGAGTCGGGGAAGTCGCGGTCGCCGTCGGGACCTGCAAGGGAAGTCTAAACCGGAGGTGGGGTCGCTCCGGCAAGATCCTCCGATGCTCAAGTCAGTTCTCTGCCTCAACAAGAATGGAGCGCTCGAACGGAGAATTTAGCAGAGTTTTGAGATAAGAAATGAGCTTATAGAATAACGTATCTGGGTCCCCCTTTTTATAGGCGGAGGAGGTAACGGATTGATGGCGACGTTTGTAACCGCCTGGTAGTGGGCTGCCCAGGGTCAGACGGAATTTACTGCAAAGAGTAGTGGAGTAGACCCGTGGCCATCACTGGGGCATGCCACGTGGAACCTACCGCGGGAAGTGGGGCGGCGTGTGCTGTCGCGTCTTGGAAGCGGATGGAAGAATCGTACGGTATCCATTGCAGGAGGTGGAGCAGGATCGTGGCCGTTTATCGTGGTCTGCCAGGTAGTAATGGAGCCGCGTGGGATCCGTCGTAGGGAGCGGAGCAGTGTTGCGACCGTTACTGCGGCCTGTCAGGGAGTGATGGAGCTGCGTGGAATCTACCGCAGGAAGTGGAGCAGGATCATGGCCGTGATTGTGGCCTGGGAGCGCAGATCTGCTGGCTGAAGTTCGGCAGCGGTCGGAGTCTGGCCCCCATAGGGGTCCGAGCAGAGTCCTCCTTGCGGTTGGGGTCGTGGGTGGAGCCCGGCTCCCGTGGGAGTCCGGGTGGAATCCCCTGCAATCAAAATCAGATGCAAAGTCCGGCTCCCGTAGGAGCCCGGACAAGGCTTACCGACAGCTGAGGTTGAGGACGGAGCCCGGCTCCCGTAGGAGTCCGAACGGAGTCAACTTGAGGTCGGAGTTGTCGGCGGAGTCCGGCTCCCGTAGGAGTCCGGACGAAGTCTGTCTGCAGCCATTGGAGTCGAGGACGAAGCTCGGCTCCCGTAGGAGTCCGGGCGGAGTCTTTCTGCAATCAAAGTTAAAGGCCAAGTCCGACTCCCGTAGGAGTCCGGACAGCTTACCCAGTTGACGTTGAGGATGGAGCCCCAGCTCCCGTAGGAGTCTGGGCGGAGTCAACTTGAGGTCGGAGTTGTCGGCGGAGTCCGGCTCCCGTAGGAGTCCGGGCGGAGCCTTCTTTGGCGTCGTGGACAGAGCCCGGCTCCCGTAGGAGTCAGGGCGAAGTTTTCCTGCAATCAAAGTTAAAGGTGAAGTCCGGCTCCCGTAGGAGCCCGGACGGGGCTTACCGGCAGTTGACGTTGAGGATGGAGCCCGGCTCCCGTAGGAGTCCGGGCGGAGTCTACTTGAGGTCGGAATTACCGGCAGAGTCCGGCTCCCGTAGGAGTCCGGACGAAATCTGTCTGCAGCCGTTGGAGTCGAGGAAGAAGCCCGACTCCCGTAGGAGTCCGGGCGGAGTCTTCCTGCAATCAAAGTTAAAGGCCAAGTCCGGCTCCCGTAGGAGTCCGGACAGCTTACCAGCAGTTGACGTTGAGGATGGAGCCCGGCTCCCGTAGGAGTCCGGACGGAGCCCGGCTCCCGTAGGAGTCGGGGCGGAGTCTACTTGCTGTTGAAGTCATTGGCGGAGTTCGGCTCCCATAGGAGTCCAGACGAAGTCTGTCTGCAGCCGTTGGAGTCGAGGATGAAGCCCGGCTCCCGTAGGAGTCTGGGCGGAGTCTTCCTACAATCAAAGTTAAAGGCCAAGTCCGGCTCCCGTAGGAGTCCGGACAGCTTACCAGCAGTTGACGTTGAGGACGGAGCCCGGCTTCCGTAGGAGTCGGGGCGGAGTCTACTTGCTGTTGAAGTCGTCGGCGGAGTCCGACTCCCGTAGAAGTCCGGACGAAGTCTGTCTGCAGCCGTTGGAGTCGAGGATGAAGCCCGACTCCCGTAGGAGTCCGGGCGGAGTCTTCCTTTGAGGTCGGCATCGTGGGCGGAATCGTTGATTCTGTTGAAGACTTCGGCTGTGGGTATTTTATACCCAACACCAGTCCCCCTACTTCCGAGTTTGAATTTTGAACGAAGGAAGTACAGAGAGATGGGTACAGCCGAAGTCGCCCCCTCGAATCCCACGCACTGCTGCCCCCAGATATTTCAGCATTAAATGTGCGCACGTCAGAGCCTGTTTTCCGATGAAGGTGACCTGAAGAGTCTTTTCGGAACCTCCGCCAGAATGCGATCCCAAGCATCGTGCTACGAAAATTTGTGGACGGTCAACCCTCGATAGCGGTGAGGGGGACATGCGGGACACATGGCACGCACCAGTTGGCCCAGGAACATCCGCCGCCATAACTGCGCTAGGATCCGTCGGCTATTTAAACCCCCTAATCTCCTTTCATGGCTTCATCCTGTTGATAGGACGATACCTTTCTTTTGCCTGATAGCCTAGCTACTCAGCTACTTCCCTCGCACTAGTCCTTGCCTTCTTCAGCTCCCCAATTCTTCTCTGAGGGTTCCCACACCATGTCCTCTACCCCGGAGTCCATTCTTGAAGGGATGTCTAGGGCTTGGAGGAAGGCGAGGAGGAGAACGGCGGCCGGTGAGGGTCTCCATCATTTTAAAGGGGGCTCAAGGAAGAATTCCTTCAACAACAGGGGTTTAATAACGGGGGCCGCCGGCTGCTGACAAAATGGGCCACAAATTGGTGGCTCATTTGATCGAAGGAGAAGATGGTACCCGATTTCAAAGTCGAATACCAGTTCCTCGCTGCTCCCTTCAAAGTAGACGGGAAAGCCCGACATAAGATGGCATCAGGAGCACCGTGAAGCAGCATCATCGTCCGGAAGGCCTCCAGATGATCAACCGGGTCTGAAGTCCCGTCGTAGCTTTCGAACTGGGGAAGCTTGAAGTTTGGCGGGATCGGTTCCTGCATGATCGTTTGGGAGAAGGGAGGGTCAGTACAAATGTCCTCACCATAAGCGGAGGGTGCATGGCGGAGTTCTTCAATCCGCCGGTTCATCTCCTGGAGCCTCCGGTCCAGGAAATCCTCTCGACTTCGAGTCTCGAGGGTCCTCTGGCAGAATGGGGGCAGGGATCTTCCAGGGGTGGAGTCGTGGTCCGATTGAGGGCTCTCTACCCTCGGGTTTGTTTTCCCAGGAAGGATGGGGCGGCTGGCCCAGGTGGCCCGCCCCGCCGTCGGGTTCTGGCATTCCGGAGATGCCCTTTCCGGGTGCGCTGACGCCTGCGGCTGCTGCTGCTGCATTGCTTGCACAGCTTCGATGAGGTTGGAGCGACCGCCGCCGCTGGAGGAGGAGGAGGAGGAGGTTGAGAAATAGGAGGGGAGGCTGGAGCCTGAGACCTGGCCGTGGAGGCCGTGGACCGTCGCGTGGACGCCTTGCGTGGAGGCATCGAGTGTGGACCCAGCGGGGGAAAATAAGGAGTGGGTGTCGGAGGAGATGATCGGAGGTGGCTCCGTTGAACGCTCCTTTAAGAACAAGGGTACTGCGAAGGTTCATCCCTTCCTCTAGCGCTAATCCTGTTGGTGCAAAAATCCGCTTGCGTCGGAGAAGCTGGAGTCAGGGAAGTCGCGGTCGCCGCCGGGACCTACAAGGGAAGTCTAAACCGGAGGTGGGGTTGCTCTGGCAAGACCCTCCGACGCTCAAGTCAGTTCTCTGCCTCAACAAGAATGGAGCGCTCGAACAGAGAATTTAGCAGAGTTTTGAGATAAGAAATGAGCTTATAGAATAACGTATCTGGGTCTCCCTTTTTATAGGCGGAGGAGGTAACGGATTGATGGCGACGTTTGTAACCGCCTGGTAGTGGGCTGCCCAGGGTCAGGCAGAATTTGCTGCGAAGAGTAGTGGAGTAGACCCGTGGCCATCACTGGGGCGTGCCACGTGGAACCTGCCGCGGGAAGTGGGGCGACGTGTGCTGTCGCGTCTTGGCAGCGGATGGGAGAATCGTGAGGTATCCATTACAGGAGGTAGAGCAGGATCGTGGCCGTTTATCGTGGTCTGCCAGGTAGTAATGGAGCCGTGTGAGATCCATCGTAGGGAGCGGAGCAGTGTTGCGACCGTTACTGCGACCTGTCAGGGAGTGATGGAGCTGCACGGAATCCGCCGCAGGAAGTGGAGCAGGATCGTGGCCGTGATTGTGGCCTGGGAGCGCAGATCTGCTGGCTGAAGTTCGGCAGCGGTCGGAGTCTGGCCTCCGTAGGGGTCCGAACAGAGTCCTCCTTGTGGTTGGGGTCGTGGGTGGAGCCCGGCTCCCATGGGAATCCGGGTGGAATCCCCTGCAATCAAAATCAGATGCAAAGTCCGGCTCCCGTAGGAGTCCGGACAAGGCTTACCGACAGCTGAGGTTAAGGACGGAGCCCGGCTCCCATAGGAGTTCGGGCGGAGTCAACTTGAGGTCGGAGTTGTCGGCGGAGTCTGGCTCCCGTAGGAGTCCGGACGAAGTCTGTCTGCAGCCGTTGGAGTCGAGGACGAAGCCCGACTCCCGTAGGAGTCCGGGCAGAGTCTTCCTGCAATCAAAGTTAAAGGCCAAGTCCGGCTCCCGTAGGAGTCCGGACAGCTTACCAGCAGTTGACGTTGAGGACGGAGCCCCAGCTCCCGTAGGAGTCCGGGCGGAGTCAACTTGAGGTCGGAGTTGTCGGCGGAGTCCGGCTCCCGTAGGAGTCCGGGCGGAGCCTTCTTTGGCATCGTGGACAGAGCCCGGCTCCCGTAGGAGTCAGGGCGAAGTTTTTCTGCAATCAAAGTTAAAGGCGAAGTCCGGCTCCCGTAGGAGCCCGGACGGGGCTTACCGGCAGTTGACGTTGAGGATGGAGCCCAGCTCCCGTAGGAGTCCGGGCGGAGTCTACTTGAGGTCGGAGTTGCCGGCGGAGTCCGGCTCCCGTAGGAGTCCGGACGAAGTCTGTCTGCAGCCGTTGGAGTCGAGGATGAAGCCCGGCTCCCGTAGGAGTCCGGGCGGAGTCTTCCTGCAATCAAAGTTAAAGGCCAAGTCTGACTCCCGTAGGAGTCCGGACAGCTTACCAGCAGTTGACGTTGAGGACGGAGCCCGGCTCCCGTAGGAGTCCGGGCGGAGCCCGGCTCTCGTAGGAGTCGGGGCAGAGTCTACTTGCTGTTGAAGTCGTCGGCGGAGTCCGGCTCCCATAGGAGTCCGGACGAAGTCTGTCTGCAGCCGTTGGAGTCGAGGATGAAGCCCGGCTCCCGTAGGAGTCCGGGCGGAGTCTTCCTGCAATCAAAGTTAAAGGCCAAGTCCGGCTCTCATAGGAGTCCGGACAGCTTACCAGCAGTTGACGTTGAGGATGGAGCCTGGCACCCGTAGGAGTCCGGGCGGAGCCCGGCTCCCGTAGGAGTCGGGGCGGAGTCTACTTGCTGTTGAAGTCGTCGGCGGAGTCCGGCTCCCGTAGGAGTCCGGACGAAGTCTGTCTGCAGCCGTTGGAGTCGAGGATGAAGCCCGGCTCCCGTAGGAGTCCGGGCGGAGTCTTCCTTTGAGGTCGGCATCGTGGGCGGAATCATTGATTCTGTTGAAGACTTCGGCTGTGGGTATTTTATACCCAACAGCTCCAATCCATAGCTTTCTCAACGATTGATCCCTCCATTTTTCCTCTCTTTTCTTTCGATTTTTTGATGGATTTTATTTCTGTCAAAGAACGAGATCAAATTCCATCCAAATTATCAAATAAATCTTTTAGATCATCTTCCCTTCATTCTCCATAGGATTTAAGCTTAGATTTTTACTGAATTTATTGTCAAAAAATCTTGAAAAATTTGATTTGGATCCCCTATTTCTCTCCATTCTATTCTATTTTTTTGTCGCCCGTTGTCATCGTCGATCGTCAGATCGGGCTCATTGATGGCTGGCATAGCCTGGTCTTCTAGCCATGAGTGTCACCAGTGGAGACAAAACCCTCGTAGCTCGAGAATAAATGGAAGACAAGCTTCTCTATTCCATGGAAGAAGGAAGAAGAAGAGGGGGACACGGGTCCCCTCTTCCATGAAAAGAAAAGAAAAACTAAAAAAAATAAATAAAAATAAAAAAGAGAGAGGGTTTCTCTCTCTCCCTTCAGTCTAAACCCCTGCTTTCTCTCTAGAATATTGGATTCTCTCTCTAAAATTTTCTCTCCCTAGATTATATCTCTTTTGATGGATTTCTCTCTCTAGAAGTTATTTTTCTAAGATTAGCCTATGAAGAAATTTTTTTTAATGATTCTGATCGAATCCCAACAAAGAGAGTTTTGATCCATAATCATCGGATAGTATGCCGGCACCCATCTTGATCAAATCAAGTATCTCTAGATTTTATCATCTATGATTTTGATTAAACCATCTACATACTAATTCAATCATGATTTGATTAAATTATTTGAATCAGATCGATCAAATTGCTGGGCAGCGTCGTCAGATTTGTTCTATTCCATTTTGTTATTTTCTCTCTCTTTTGATATTTTCTCCCTACATAATTTATAAACCCAGTGAATTTGATTTGTTGCTTTGAATCTAAGTTAATTCTGTTAGTCAGACAATATGCGCTCACCATCCAAGTCTTTGTTGAGGATTGTAAGATCTAAACTTTGTTAATCTCTATTAAATCATTATATTTTAGGTGATCCTGATTAGATAAAGCTAGTTGGTCAAATTTTTCTCTAACCATCGCTGTCAGACAGTGCACTAGTTTTCATCTTGGCTCTTGTGAGATCTTGTTAGATTTGATTATCCTTGATTGTGGTGTCCTTGTATCGCTTTTTTACCTTTGATGATATCAAATTTTTTGAACTAATTGATTTAGGGCTGTCAAGCTTCGCTGCTTGATTGGCCTACCCTTGATCAACCTTGATTGAAGTATGAAGCCACCCCTAGTTGTACCCAAGTTGTGTTATTTCACTCCCTTGATCCACTTGGATTCTTCGGATTTCTGATATAGAGGACTTCTAAGATGTTGACCATAAAATTAACTAAATTTTAATGGTTTTGAATAGGTTCGTCTGATCTATTTGATTGAAATCAGATTTTGAAGTATGATGAGGTAAGTAACCTAATACTTCAAATGTGCTTCAAATAATCCTTTGAATATAATTAATTATTTTACTTAATTTATACTCTTTGTTTTTAGTTTAATAAATGGGTCAAGCATGTATTATTTTATTCTTGAAAATAATTTATTTCAAATATATGGTATGCTTTAAGAAATAGATTTAGAAAACTTAACTAGGAAACTTGTGAGATTACTTTTATTTATATGTTCTTAGCATGGCTATGATGTGGCTCCATCTATGGAGATTATATGTTAGATCTATCGACTTGTAATCTGAGAAACTAATTTCAACACTGAGCCATCGGTGATTAAAATAGTGATATTTATTATCTGATATTTTGTACAACGTATTTATATTATCAGACCCATGCCACTGGGTTACATGACCATAGCTTGATGTTGAGTTTGATATCAATATATGAAAATAATTATTTTTGAAGAAGTATGTGTTATCTGAGATTTGCTCCTTCCAGTCAATATTATGTGATTTATTTGCTCAACATGCTTATATCCTACTTTGATGTGTTATGTCGCTTATTGGGCTAGTGTAGCTCATTATTATTTTTTTATTTTTTCAAATCATGAATAATGATTGCTTGGGATATGGGGAGAGTGCACTAGATCACTTGGAAAAATTTGAGTTATTCAAATTCCTAGCTTGGTTTAGTTTAGCTCAATACAATTTAGTTTGGGTATTTAATTTGGATAAAAAATTATGATTTATGTTATGATATTTATTATGGAGAATGATTTAATTGATTTTTAGTAAATTGATTTTTGAGAATTGATGGCTTATTATTATTATCATGATTTTGAAAATTTTATGATGTGATCTGTAGCCTTGTATGCTTGTAGGGCTTATCTTGCAAGTATGCGGTGTCTATCATGTACTCAGCTTAGGACGTGACAAATTAAGTGGTATAAAAGTTTAATTAGGTTTAAGATCATTAGGGATTGTAACAAAATCATGACAAAAATAGTGATATGTTTTAGAATTCTTAGGACTCATTAGAAAGATTGAGAGTTGTATAGAATTAGGCAATGAGACATCTCTGTTTATTTTTTTTTATTGATAACTTAGTGTTATTTTATTTGAATAATATTTGTAATGCTTGCTATTTTGATAAACTTACAATATCGCCCTATTATGGCCATAGCTAAAGTGTAATGAGTTGATTGAGATTTCTCAGGTCATGACAATTTGAGTTTAAGATTCTGATTTATTAGATTTGGATTCAAATTAAGTCTAAGAGAATTTGCCATGAAATACTATTGTGCATATTGATTATTTATTTGTTATTTAAGTAAATTTGGAAGTTCAATTTGATATTGGGTATATCGTGATATTACTTCAAGCTTGAATTTAATTATTTTGATGGTAGTTTAGGATTCATTCATAAGAAGTTACTTAAAGTTTGGGGTAGAAAATAATTTTATGATGCTTGATTAGAATATTCTTTGAGTTTGACAATTGCATATAGATCATATGATGAATTTGAATGGGGTTATTGGCTCAATAATTAGTCAAGATTGATATGCTCCAGGTAAATTAGAGATGAGACTTAAAGGTTTCTTTCAACTAACTTGAAAGTAAACTTTTGAATCTTCTAAGACAAAGTAATATTTGATTGAAAATTTTTATTATATTCGAAGAAATTTTGATGCTTTAAATCAGTGTGCAGTGAAATTATGGTGATCTGGATTACTTTGAGCTTGTCAACAATATTGATTCTTTGAGTTAAAAGTTTCTGATAAATGATATAATTTCATATTCCTTGTACAGAAAATCCATTGATAATAAAAAGAATGATGTTTTTGATTTTGGATTACTTCGAGTATCAATATGTGATTGTCATAAATAGATCTTCTATCTACCATGCCAAAGAAATTTTTGGCATTTTGAGTCTAGGATGAGTGTGAAGAAAATATGTGGTAGTGTAGTACATACAATTTTAAAATTTTATGCAGCAAAAATAATAGATTAAATGATTTAATCCTAATCACATATATAAGATCCTATCTTAGACTACCACATCATAATCTTTGATATGAAAATATGTATTTTAGATCTGAAAATAAAAATTACATCGATCTCATCGATGCTAAAATTCTAGATCTAACTATTAGATCTACCATAGGAATCAAAATAAGTTAGAGATCGTTACCAAACAAATTTGATCTTGATCTCCTCTAGTCCAATAGTTGGAGAACATATTCTTCAGATTGCTCACAGCCATACGGAGTCATCTGGCCTCTACAGAAAAATTCACATGAAGACAGGTGCAGATCAGGGACTTAGAGGTGCTAGCCTGCAAGCAACTTCCACAGCTGATTTGTTTCTCTTTTTTTAAGTACCTTGGACACTCCAAAGCAAGAGAAGATCAAGAGGAGGAATAGAAGAGGCTCTAAAAATAAAAACCAGCAAGAGATAGATCATGGGACATCCAAGAGAGAGGACTCCTTTTTGTAGACTAGGAATTAGGGTTTTCCAAAGAAGAGCACCAAGAGTCAATGCCAAAACCTCCTTTTAGCAAACTAAAAAATTTCAAAAAAATTATTAAGATGTGGAGAAGGATTTTAAAGTCTCACACACCAAAAGATTCTCCAAGAAAAATAAGAAAAAAATTAATATGGTACCAATAATATTTCATATATGAAAAATCTCTTTCTTAGTTTGCATCTTATCTCTAATTCAGATTGCATTCGAATTAGGCAAGAAATAATATTATGACTCATCAGCTATAGCCGCCCACCCTTATTGGATCCTCTATCATGATGCCAAAAATCACAACCCAAATCCAATTAAGTATGGAGAAATTGGCATGGATCCAGGTGTGGTGCAAAAGATAAGGATAGAGTCCTAGTTGACAAGGACTCTTCATTTTTAATTTTGATTCTAATCTGAATCAAATTTGGATTGAACCCATTGATAGAAATGAACTTAATCCAATTAAGAACCCAAATATCTCATCAAATTTCTAACCCAATTAGGAATTAATCAAGTCAAAATCCTAATCGAATCATGATTAAATTTTTCTTGTAATCGGCTTGATCATATCAAACCCAATCAGAGTCAAACTGAATCTAATTCAATTAGACTTGTCCCAAAGCTCTTTACTCAATCAAATTGAATCAATTAGTAATCTAATTACTAATAATTTTTTTTTAAAATAGTAGAGTCTCAGTCCCAGTGGGACTCTCCTCCAGAGTCCTAGTCCGAGAAGGACTCTTCACTAGAGTTACAATCCAATTGGACTCCTCAGCCATCTGATCTGACCAAATCTTCTAATGCGTATGACCCCATAGGTTCAAACCTAAATCGGTAGTATAAAAATAACTTTCTATACCAATTGATGTAACCATCTAGCAATGATGACCCGAGATCAGATAGGTCAAAGTATTGCAAAGCAACCTTCTAAAACCTATTGGCGTATAGTTACCGTATAATTCATCCTTTTAACCCAAATGTTCAAGACGACCTAAGATTTAACTGTCAACCCTAATTTAGTCGACCACATTATATTTCAATATTTCAAATCCATCTCATGAATTATCCTGGCCAAGGTTTTACTAAATTGAAATACACTGATGCATATCTCTTACTAATTCAGAGGGGTCAATTCCATCTTGACTCACACACCGACTTGATAAGTACTTGACTGCACCCAGTAGCCTTCCATCACTGAGTTAGAAACTCAGATGGCCCGATACTAAAGTACAGTGAGTTGTTTACAAGTCACCGTAGTGGTCTCAGATCGGAGGGATATTTATATCCATACCCTTCACGAGCTACTCTTGACAGCAGAGTGCTCGGCACATCATCACGTTCAATGCAAATATACTCTTACATTCCATCTGCATGCCATAACAGTGTCTCCATACTTCTTGGTTAAAAGGACAACTAACTCATATGGCATACAACGACCTACACTTGATATCGCTATCGTCCTAGTAATAGTATATCATTTGGTCGCAAACATTTTTAAGAACTTATCGATAAATCCTCCTTTATTGATTAATCATAGTCCTAAAGACTTCATTATAACACAGGAGTTCAAAGATGAACAATTTATAATGAAAATGTCAAATAATTTTTATTAATAAAAATTTATATACAATTTACAAGATGAGCACAATCGTCTAACAATTAGCTTTGAGACATATTTTCCAACAACTCTCACTTAGACTAAAGTCAATCAGTACAGTATCGAATACCCATCTTTGACTTGTGGTCATCGAATTCTTGGACTCTGAGAGCTATAGTAAATGGGTTGGACAGGTTCTCCTTTCTATCAATCTTCTAAAGATCGACGTCACCTCAATCCATGATCTTTCGGATAAGTTGATAGCAGCGCAGAATATGTTTGGTGCACTGATGTGATCTCAGCTCCTTGGCTTGAGCAATGGCTCTAGTATTGTCACAGTATAATAAGACAAGATCATCAATAGAGGGTACCACTCTGAGCTCGTCGATGAACTTTCGCAACCATACAACTTTCTTCGTAGCATTGGATGCTGTGATATACTCTGCATCACAAACAGAGTCTGCCACAGTATGCTACTTAAAATTTTTTTAGTAGATTGCTACACTATTTAGGATAAAAATATAATCCGACATACTTTTACTATCATCATGGTCTGACTGAAAGCTGGAGTCAGTAAACCCCACTAGTTTCAAGTCAATTTCACCATATACAAGCCATTGGTCCTTAGTATTTCTCAAATACTTAAGAATGATCTTTACGGCCTTCCAGTGATTCTCTTCTGGATCAGACTGGTACTTGCTGACTACCCCTAGTGAGTATGCTACATCTAGTCTCGTACATATCATGACGTATATAATAGAACCCACTATCAAAGCATATGAAACTCTACTCATACGCTCTCTCTCTTGAGAAGTTGTCGGATAATCTTCTTTCAAAAAAAAATTCTTTGGTCAATTGGAAGATAGCCTTTCTTGAAATTCTCCATGCTGAATTGTTACAGCATGGTATCTGTTGGAATTCGAAGTTTGGTGCATGCATATATGTTTCAAAATTTTATTTTTTAAACACCGCAGTGGAGAATATTAAAATATTTTTAATCTGAATTATGCATGTATAAAATCATAAAACTGTTGGGAATAGTGTCCCAAAGCCAATCGTCAGCCTGTTGACGGTTGTGCTCATTTTTGTATTTGTACATGAATTATGAATTAATAAAAATTATTTTGATATTTTTCATCACAAAATGTTTCATCTTCTAATGAACTCCTATGTTGTGGTGAAGTCCTTAGGACTATTTAGACTCGACAAAGGAGGATTTGTCGTTTAGTCCTTAAATCTGTTCGCATCCAAATGATACATTGTTACCAAGGACGATAATGTTTATCAAGCATAGGTCATTGTGTGCCATATAGGTTAGTTGTCCTCTTAACCAATGAGTGTGGAGACACTGGTATGGCATACAGGTGAGATGTAAGGATACATCTGCACTGAACGTGACCGACTCCGGAGCTATTTCTGCTGTCAAGATTTGCTCTGATGGAATATGGGTATAAATATCCCTCTGACCTAAGACCACCATGATGACTTGCAAGCAACTCACTGCACTTAGGCACTGGACTACCTGAATTTCTAATTCAGTGACGGAAGGCTGCTGGGTGTAGTCAAGTAATTGACTTGTCGGTGCATGTATCAAGATGGGATTGACCACTCCAGTTTAGGAGCTGTGTATAGTCGTGTTTCAATTTAGCAAAACCTTGACCAGGGTAGTCCTTGTGAGGAGTCACAGGACTGTTTGAGTTGAGCACGATTTGGATGATCTGATCAGGGTTGACAGTTTAATCCTGAGTCGTCCTAAACACAGGGGTCAAAAGGATGAATTATACAGTAACCATATTCATGTAGGTTCTGAGTGTTGCGATTGCGACTTTTCGATCTATCCGGATGTCAGGTACCATTGCTAAATGGTTACTTCCATTAGTACAGGAATTGGTTCCTGTGTTACCGGCTTAGGTTCGAACCTGCGGGGTCACACACATTAGAGGTTTCTATCTGATTTGATGGCTGATGTAGAATCCTACATGTTTGGAACTCAGTGATCGAGAATCAGGATTCTTTGATCATGAGTTCCACACATTATGGGTACCGGGGTCAAGAGTCCCACTGGTTGGGATTTTTCGATCAGGGTTACATATCGATGAATTCTGATGTCTGATTGCCCATCGGATTTGAATTCAGTATTTATGAGAGATTTAATTAGTGATTTGATCGCTAATTAACTCAATTTGATTGAGTAATTATTTTTGGATCAAGTCCAATTGAATTGGATTCAATTGGGTTTGACCCGATTAGGTTAAGAGTTAACCAAATCGTCGAGATGGTTTGGTCCCTGATTTGATCAAGGGTTGGGCTTAGTCAATTCTTGATTTGATTAGAATTTTATTGAGCCTAATTAAGCCTAATTAAGTTGAGTTTAAATTAGTCTAATTGGACCTAACTTATTTGGTTCAATTAGGTTGGTTTAAATAATTAAACCACCTTGACCCAATCTCCATGCGCCACCTCACTTCCTTTGCACCCATTTGAATTCATGAGAAGGAACTTCTCATAAATTTTTTCCTCATGCCAAGCCCTCTCCACGCCCCACTTTAATGTGCCAAATAAAAGGATAAGGATGATTGGTTGGTCATTCAAATTCAAAATAATTTTGAATTTGAATGGGCAATCAATCTTTGCACCTTATCCCTTTTTTTACGCCCCATTTATTACATGAGAAAAAGTTTCTCATGAAATCACTCCATGCATAATTTAAGCCATGCCTCACACCTTTAGTGGATAAGGGATGAGTTGGTATCCATTTGAATTCAAAATTTGATTTGAATTCAAATGTGCAATTATTCATCTTTATCTTTTCTTTTGGATAAGACGTTTGACGTTGTTATAAAAGGAGGAGAAGAGTGGGGCATGCAAGATTAAGATTTTTGAAGAAAAATTTTGGGGTGTGAGAAGTCTTGTGCGTGAGAAGGAAGTCCATATCCTTCCAAGAGAAAAAGAAAGAAAAGAAAGAAAAGTGGGTGCAAGGTTTTCGGTGAGTTCCCTAGAGTTTTAGCTTGGAGTTCGGGAAGTGAGAAAGTGAGCTACGAGTGTCGTGAGCCCACAAAATCTTAGGAAGATCTTCAACATCCTCTCAAGCACGTCTGTTGACGATCCAGAACATCCAAAGAATCGACAGACATCGATCGAAGGAGTTCGATCAGCATCGACCGTCAAAAAGGCTCTACAACGAGCTAGCACTCATAAGGAGTCGATCAGATCGGGAGCTTCATGTGGATGATCTGTAGAGGCCAGACATACTGTGTGACTGTGTCACGACGATCAGACTCTTCCGACGATGATCAGATTGCGGTGATCTACTATCCGCACAAAGGTATTGTGTTTTGAACACATTACAGTAAAGTATTTACTGTTCGAATTCGAATTTCAAATTTAAATGTATGCATGCTATATATCATATTTAGATCCTAGTGTAGGATAAATTTATGTTAATTAATTAGATTAATTAATATTTTTTCACTGTAAAATCATGATTCTGAAAAAATTTTAAAATTATTATTTTACCCCTACACTGAATTTCCCCACAAATGGTATCAGAGCGAGGTTCTTAGATATGATATATATATTTACATACGTAGATTAAGTTGTAATCTAAAAGTTTAAATTTGAAATTTGAAATTTAAAAATTTAAAATTTAAATTTTGAAAGTTGTTTGAAATTCAAAATTCAAAAATTTAAAATTCAAAGTTTGAAATTTAAATTTTGAAATTTGAAATTCAAAATTCAAAAATTTTGAAATTTAAAATTTGAAATTTGAAATTTGGTTGAAATTTTAAATTTGAAATTCAAAATTTAAAATTCATAATTTGAAATTCAAAATTTGAAATTCAAAATTTTGAAATTTGAAATTTGAAATTTGAAATTTGTTTGAAATTTGAAATTTGTTTGAAATTTGAAATTCAAAATTTAAAATTTAAAATTTAAATTTTGAAATTGGTATATTTAGATATACTTGATCCAAGTAGCAAGTAATCGAATTGGGTTGGTTGCCATGGCCGTCCGGTCATAGGAGAAAAGCAGGGTTTAAAGGCCCTCTCTTCCCATTCGATGGGGTCTCCTATGGTGGTAGGGGTGCCGCTGTAATTATATCCCATACAGATGAAGCAGCGAAAGAAATTAATTGTAAAGGTTCAATTGTGAAATTTATCATGAATGTATTAGATTAGATCTAAAGGAATATTCATGATTTATTTTGATTGAGTTATTTTTTGTTATGTAATTAGCAATAAGATTGCTATTTATGAAATGTGCTGATCTATTTATGAAATGAGTCAACATATTTGGTGAACAGAAAATAAAATCTTTCAAATTTAAAAATTATTTTTGAAATGCCAAACCCTGACCCATCAGCCTAAATACTTAATTAAAAGAATTAAGTGTTGTCTAGTTGGTCTAGAATTGTGAATTAAGACCTAAGACAATGCATAAACTTGTGGGTCAATGGGTTAGATGGATTAGATCCATAATTGGGTTAGACCTAAGTTTAGCTTAAAGAAATAAACTAAATTAGAGTAATTGGTCAAATCTAATCAAAAGTTGAATTAGATTAGGTCAAGGATACTCTAGACTCAACTCCAATAGTTGTAGTTGAATGGGTCCATGTCTTTAACTAGATCAAGATGGACTTAATTCATGGCTACACGGTAGAATCCTATTTACTAAGTTGATCAAATTAAAACTAATGAACCGGTTGGTGTCTAAGGTAAGTTTGGCAGTTTGACCAGTGGTTTTTAAGCGGGAGCTACTCGCAATGATTTGATCTCTGACGAGTTAATGGCTTATCCCCACCACTGATCTCACTTACCTGGCCAACTTGGTGAATTAGATTTTGATTAGATCACTTGGTGATTAGGGCTCACCCATGTCATTAGGTAAATCAGTTTGACTGATTTAGGTGCTCCTAATGCCAGCTTTAATTAAATCTTTTTTAATCTGACTTGGTGAAGTCAGTGGGAGGATTGAAATTGGCTGGATATTTTCTTCTCATCTATCCTTTAATAAAATCTTCAAAAATTATTAGGTCCCTAAAAATGATTAAGTTATATTGATAACTAGGTCATAGCCTCCCATTAAGTAAGTGATAATGAGTCCATTAGTTTAATAATCATTGGAGGCCCAAAGGCCTGGTGCTTATTGACTAATAGAATTATCTTTCATAATATGATAATTTGGTTTGAGTCTTTCTGATGGTGATCAGGTTGGCCGGCCAAAGTCGGACCTGATCATTTATTGGTCCGATTCACCAAATCAAATCATGTTAATGGTTGGACCTAACCAGATCTTTTAGTGGAGGCCAAAGCCTACTGATTAGGTTCTGTGGCAAAATCAATTACTAAAAGTTGTTTAGAGAAACAACTGGTTATGAACCTACCCATAGATACACATGGGTTGACCAATCAAAGTTGGGCTCGTGTGTAGTCTGTGTGGATTCTAGTACCCACTAAGGAATTAAAATAATTTCTCAAATTGGAGGTTGAGGCTACCAGTTCATAAAAATACTGGAAGAAACTTTAGACTAAAGTCCAAGTCTTTAGTATTTATAATTTATGTACTAATAGAGGTCTGATTTTTCTTTATGTAGCTATGGCCACTACCCTATCCCTCCGGTCATTATTAGATAATGACAAGCTCATGGGACCTAATTTCGATAGCTGGTATCAAAAATTAAAAATCGTCCTTGAGCATGAGTGGATCCTTTATGTAGTAACGGATCTGGCACCTGAGGAGCCAGCCCCAAACGTTAGAGGGACGGTCCGAGACACTTATCAGAAGTGGTTCAACGACCGCACCACCGTTCGATGCATTATGCTGACGGCAATGAATGATGAGTTCAGCCGCAGGTTCGAGAACGCCCAGCCACAGGAGATGCTTCAAATGTTGAACGACTCCTTTGGCATGCCTGACGACGTTGAAAGGCACAAAACTAGTTGTGCCATTTTTAATGCTCGGATGAGGGATGGAGCCTCAGTCAGTGATCATGTACTGTACATGATCGAAATGATTGAGCGCCTAAGTAAACTGGGCTTTCCCCTGCACGAGCAGCTCGATAAGGATGCGATCCTTAATTCATTGCCCAAGTCCTTCCTCCCCTTCCTTACTCATTTTCGGATTACAAAGCCTGCAGTGAACTACCACGGCTTGTTGGGGTTACTGCAGAACTTTGAGAAGGATCATCAGCTCCATAAGGAGTCGGTGAATGTTGTGGGAGGGTCTTCTTCTGGTCGTCGACCCTTTAAGAAAGGAAAGAAGAAGAACAAGAAGAAGAAGAATAAGAAGGTGTAGCTGCATGTTGGGACGTCTGCACAGGGTTAGACCAAGAAGCGCAAGCCCGATCAAAGCTAGGCGGAGTGCTTCTTTTGCAAGAAGCAGGAGCACTGGAAGAGGAACTGTCCTCTATACATTGCTTCCCTGGACCCAAACAGGCCGAAGAAGAAGCAAGGTACTTATATGATAACACCTTGCAACTTTTCTATTTGTGATACTACTGCCTGGGTATTGGATACCGGAAGCCCTTATCATTTTGTAATTCGATGCAGGGTCTGCAGGTCAGTAGGAGATTTGATGAAGACGATAGATTCCTGAACGTTGGAGATGGAAGCAAAGTTCCAATTCTAGCATTAGGAATCATGAACTTCGTAATCAATTCTCGAAATATAATTCTAAGTGAATGTCACTATTGTCCAAGCTTTTTATTAAATATTATTTCTGTAGGTCTTTTAGCCATGAACGGTTATCAATTTTTAATAAAAAAAAATATTTGCAATATCATTTTGAATAGTGTTACAATGTTTGTTGGATAACTTAATAATGGAATTTACTTTCTATCATAACCTGTTAATATGGTTCAAACCTCCGGTAAATACCCTAGAATAGATAATGTGTCAAAAGTCTACCTTTGGCACTGTAGGCTAGGTCATATCAATAAGAACAGGATAAACAGGTTGGCTCAAGAAGGAATTCTTGAAGTAGGTGATTGTGAATCACTTCCAACCTGTGAGTCCTGTCTTCTTGGTAAAATGACCAAATCACCTTTTACTGAAAAAGGTGAGCGAGCCAGTGAACTCTTGAGTTTGGTACATTCTGATGTATGTGGACCCATGAGCTCAAGTGCAAGAGGTGGATATTTCTATTTCATAACCTTCACAGACGACCTATCAAGGTATGGGTATGTCTATTTAATGAAGCATAAATCGGAGTCGATTGAAATGTTCAAACTATTCCGAAATGAGGTAGAAAAATAAACTGAAAAGTGTATTAAAACTCTTCGATCTGATCGAGGAGGTAAATACCTTTTCAATGATTTTCTGACATATCTTGGAGAGAATGAGATTCTCTCTCAGTGGACTCCTCCTAGAACACCACAACATAATGGTGTATCTGAAAGGAGGAATCGGACCTTGTTGGACATAGTTCGATCCATGATGGGGTTTGCTGGTCTGTCGATCTCCCTTTAGGGATATGCGCTCGAATCAGCTTGTTACCTTCTAAATAGTGTTCCGAGTAAGTCTGTAACCAAAATGCCATATGGGATATGGATAGGACGTAAGCCAATACTCTCGCACCTTAGGGTTTGGGGGTGTTCGGCTTATGTTAAATATTTAATTACGGACAAGCTTGGACCTAGGTCTGACAAGTGTAATTTTATAGGGTACCCAAAAGAGATCAAAGGGTATTACTTCTACCTAGCTGATGAGCAAAAAGTGTTTGTCAGCCTTAAGGCAATCTTTTTGGAAAAAGAGTTCCTTGGTGAAGGGACTGTTGCCTCTAAGATCGAACTTGACGAAGTTTGACAGGTGGAAAAACTGACACAAGTTGCTGAACCTGAACCGGATTTGGTTAGATCAGATCTGGCGCCCATTGTTCAAGCACCCTTAAGGCGATCTGGTAGAGTACTACGTCAACCGGATAGATACTATGGTTTCTTAGTCCGAAATGACGATCCTATCGAACTTGATGAAAATGATAAGGATCCGATCACCTACATGGATGCAATGCAGAGATTCGACTCTGAGAAATGGCTGGAGATCATGAAATCCGAAATGGAGTCTATGAAGGTCAACGATGTGTGGACATTGGTTGATCCACCCAAAGGAGTAAAACCCATAGGATATAAGTGGGTCTTCAAAAGGAAGAGAGGTGCAGACGGAAAGGTGGAAACCTATAAAGCCCGTCCGGTTGTCAAGGAATATTGTCAACGTTATGGTATAGACTATGACGAGACGTTTTCTCCTGTGGTAATCCTCAAATCCATTCGGATTATCCTTACGATAGCTGCCCATCTAGACTATGAAATCTGACAGATGGATGTAAAGACAGCTTTCCTAAATGAAGAGCTGGATGAAGAGGTGTATATGATACAACCTGAAGGATTCACATCCACAGATAAGTCTAAGGTGTGCAGGCTACAGAGGTCCATTTATGGACTTAAGCAGGCATCACGGAGTTGGAACATACATTTTGATAAGACGATCAAGACGTATGGCTTCGTTAAGAACGGAGAAGAGCCATGCATTTATAAGTGGGCTAATGGTCCAGTAGTAGTATTTCTTATATTGTATGTGGATGACATTCTCTTAATCGAGAATGATGTCCCTGCATTATAGGGAATAAAGATTTGGCTGTCGTCACAGTTCTCCATGAAGAATCTGGGAGAAGCTTCCTACATCCTAGGGATGAGGATCTATAGGGATAGATCTAAAACGTTGCTTGGTTTATCTCAGTCCACATACATTGATACTATGCTGAAGAGGTTCAGCATGGAGAATTCTAAGAAAGGCTATCTTCCGATAGGCCATGGAATTTCTCTCTCAAAGAGGGATTGTCCAACAACACCTCAAGAGAGAGAGCGTATGGGTAGGATTTCATATGCTTCGGCAGTGGGATCTATCATGTATGCCATGACATGTACACGACCAGATGTAGCATACTCACTAGGGGTAGTGAGTAGATACCAATCTGATCCAGGAGAGAATCACTGGAAGGTTGTTAAAACCATCCTGAAGTATTTAAGAAATACTAAGGACCAGTGGCTTGTTTATGGTGAATCGAACTTGAGACTTAAAGGGTTTACAGACTCTAGTTTTCAGTCTGATCACGATGACAGCAAAAGTGTGTCAGAATTTATTTTTACCCTTAATGGTGGGGCTATCTGCTGAAAAAGTTCCAAGTAGCACACAGTGATTGATTCAGTTTATGAGGCAGAGTACGTCGTCGCATCAGATACTGCCAAAGAAGCGGTGTGGCTGAAAAAATTCATCATCGAGCTCGGAGTAGCACCCTCCTTTGTTGGTCCAGTTCTGCTCTACTGAGACAGCTCTGGAGCCATTGCTCAGGCGAAGGAACCAAAGGCACACCAGCGGACAAAGCATATTCTGCGCCGCTACCATCTCATCCAGAAAATTATGGATCGAGGTGACGTCGATCTTCAGAAGATCGACGAGAAGGAGAATCTGGCTGACCCATTCACTAAAGCCATTGCGGTGAAGGAGTTCGACAACTACAAGTCGAAGATGGGTATTAGATACTGCACCGATTGGCTTTAGGCCAAGTGGGAGATTGTTGGGAATAGTGTCCCAAAGCCAATCATCAGCCTATTGACGGTTGTGCTCATTTTTGTATTTGTACATGAATTATGAATTAATAAAAATTATTTTGATATTTTTCATCACAAAATATTTCATCTTCTAATGAACTCCTATGTTGTGGTGAAGTCCTTAGGACTATTTAGACTGGACAAAGGAGGATTTGTCATTTAGTCCTTAAATCTATTCGTGACCAAATGATACGTTGTTACCAAGGATGACAATGTTTATCAAGCATAGGTCGTTGTGTGCCATATAGATTGGTTGTCCTCTTAACCAATGAGTGTGGAGACACTGGTATGGCATACAGGTGAGATGTAAGGGTACATCTGCACTGAACGTGACAGACTCTGGAGCTATTTCTGCTGTCAAGATTTGCTCCGATGGAATATGGGTATAAATGTCCCTCCGACCTAAGACCACCATGGTGACTTGCAAGCAACTCAGTGCACTTAGGCACTGGACTACCTGAATTTCTAATTCAGTGACGGAAGGCTGCTGGGTGTAGTCAAGTACTTGACTTGTCGGTGCGTGTGTCAAGATGGGATTGACCACTCCAGTTTAGGAGCTGTGTACAGTCATATTTTAATTTAGCAAAATTTTGGCCAAGATAGTCCTTGTGAGGAGTCACAGGACTGTTTGAGTTGAGCATGATTCGGATGATCTGATCAGGGTTGACAGTTTAACTCTGAGTCATCCTAAACACAGAGGTCAAAAGGATGAATTATACAGTAACCATATTCATGTAGGTTCTGAGTGTTGCAATTGTGACTTTTCGACCTATCCAAACGTCGGGTACCATTGCTAGATGGTCACTTCGATTAGTACAGGAATAGGTTCCTGTGCTACCAGCTTAGGTTCGAACCTGCGAGGTCACACACATTAGAGGTTCCTATCTGATCTGATGGCTGATGTAGAATCCTACATGTTTGAGACTCAATGATCGAGAATCAAGATTCTCTGATCATGAGTTTCATACATTATGGGTACCAGGGTCAAGAGTCCCACTAGTTGGGATTTTTCGATCAGGGTTATATATCGATGAATTCTGATGCCTGATTGTCCATCGGATTTGGACTCAGTATTTATGAGAGATTTAATTAGTGATTTAATCACTAATTAACTCAATTTGATTGAGTAATTATTTTTGGATCAAGTCCAATTGAATTGGATTCAATTGGGTTTGACCCGATTAGGTTAACAGTTGACCTAATCGTCGAGATGGTTTGGTCCCTGATTTGATCAGGGGTTGGGCTTAATCAATTTCTGATTTGATTAAGATTTTATTGAGCTTAATTAAGCCTAATTAAGTTAGGTTTAAATTAGTCTAATTGGATCTAACTTATTTGGTTCAATTAGGTTGGTTTAAATAATTAAACCACCTTGACCCAATCTCCATGCGCCACCTCACTTCCATTGCATCCATTTGAATTCATGAGAAGGAACTTCTCATGAATTTTTTTCTCACACCAAGCCCTCTCCACGCCCCACTTTAATGTGCCAAATGAAAGGATAAGGATGATTAGTTGGCCATTCAAATTTAAAATAAAGTTTGAATTTGAATGGGCAATCAATCTTTGCACCTTATCCCTTTTTTTATGCCTCATTTATTACATGAGAAAAAGTTTCTCATGAAATTACTCCATGCATAATTTAAGCCATGCCTCATGCCTTTAGTGGATAAGGGATGAGTTGGTGTCTATTTGAATTCAAAATTTGATTTGAATTCAAATGTGCAATTACTCATCTTTATCCTTTCTTTTGGATAAGATGTTTGACGTTGTTATAAAAGGAGGAGAAGAGTGGGGTGTGCAAGATGAAGATTTTTGGAGAAAAATTTTGGGGCGTGAGAAGTCTTGTGCGTGAGAAGGAAGTCCATATCCTTCCAAAAGAAAAAAAAAAGAAAAGAAAGAAAAGTGGGTGCAAGGTTTTCGGTGAGTTCCCTAGAGTTTTAGCCTGAGGTTCGGGAAGTGAGAAAGTGAGCTACGAGTGTTGTGAGCTCACAAAATCTCAGGAAGATCTTTAACATCCTCTCAAGCACGTCTGTTGATGATCCGGAGTATCTGAAGAATCGACAGACATCGATCGAAGGAGTTTGATCAGCATTGGCCGTCAAAAGGGCTCTACAACGAGCTAGCACTCGTGAGGAGTCGATTAGATCGGGAGCTTCATGTAGATGATCTGCAGAGGCCAGACACACTGTGTGGCTGCATCACAATAATCAGACTCTTCCGACGGTGATCAGATTACGGCGATCTACTACCCACACAAAGGTATTGTGTTCTGAACATATTACAGTAAAGTGTTTACTGTTCGAATTTGAATTTCAAATTTAAATGCATGCATGCTATATATCATATTTAGATCCTAGTGTAGGATAAATTTATATTAATTAATTAGATTAATTAATATTTTTTTGCTGTAAAATCTTAATTTTAAAAAATTTTAAAATTACCATTTTACCCCTGCACTGAATTTCTCCACAAAAACCACATGAATCTATCTCATATGTTGAGATTGATATATGCTGAAATTCATATTGTAATCAAATCATATAAATATTTTGTAATCTTTTTTTTTAAATCTGAATCTGGAAAAAGAAGAGGTTCTCTCTTAGCCGTATAAATGTCTGGCCTTTACGAGTATCCACTTGGGGTTAGCTTGGAACAGCCCTCTTTAATTTGAATTTTTTTTTCAAAAATTCAGCTTGCTAAATATAAATGAAGTCTGGATCGCGATCAATACTTGATCTCTTTCCTTGATCTTCTTCTTCTTCTCTTCTATAGAGTTTCTCCTTGCTATGTGCTGCTACCAAATATTAGAAATCAGCAAGAAAGAGGCACCCAACAGCCTTGGACGTAGAACACCTTGAGACGTGCATCCCAAAAGAAGGGGCATGTAGAATGCCCAAGAGAGAAGAGAAAGAGAGAGGAAGAGAGGGCGTAGAGACCTTCTATAGGCATGGAGGCTACTGGTTTGGATGCTTTAGGGATCTTAGGGGAGGTCCCTTTAAATAGGCATAAGCATTGAATTCTATTCAATCACATAATATAAGTCTTACTTGCATTGGATTTTCTATTAACTTAAGTTATCCAACTTACTTTAGGAGACCCTTTAGGAGCCAATAATTGGAGCCCTTGTACCTATAATTAGACACCCCAAAACACACCTAAGAGATGCCCTATAGGAGAACTAAAGACCTCCTAATTGATGGACACGTCCAACTTGATCAAATCAAGGTGGTGCCCAAGAATAACTATCAAGAAAATTAATTAGGAACTTGCATCCTTAATATATGATCTATAATCTTAGACACCCAATAATTAGAATCTCATGAATCTTATTCATGTAGATTATTAGCAGGTAATTAAGTTAGAATTATCTTATCAAATAAGTAATCCTAACAGAAAAAGAAATTGGATCCAACCATGTACTAGCAAGGTTACCATGAACCCAATGAATTTTTCTAAACCCAATTGATACTTCATAAGCTCAATTGCTTATTCCAGAGCTAATCCATTTGTTGTGTGATCTCATATATTCAATTCTATCTGATAGTGAGACATACAATGATTTCTATCATCGTATCATTGAAACTCTTTTCAATGGATCGGAACAGTTTCACTCTAACTCATCAAGGATTATCGATCCAGAACAATCCTAGTAAGCTCTCACAATCCACCAGTGACACCTAGCAATATTTAGTGGCAACCTAGTAGAACTGAAATAAATCTCTAGGTATAGTTAACGTGTGATTCAATCCCTCTATCGTGAGTTCCGACTAGATAACCTCTAGGTGTAGTTAATGTGTGATTTAGTCCCTCTATCGTGAGTTCCGACTAGATGGCAGGTCATGGATAAATCATCAAACCTCAACATTAGTCATATGATAGATTCGATTAACTCAAGCCCAGTTATGACTTCTATAGAAACTCTTTTCCATCAAGCACACTACTGTGGCCACAGACTCTTGGACTTAGCCTCTCAAATCACATAGGACTATTTCTCTCTATCAAGATCGATAGATCCTATCTTGATGCGCACTCCACTCCTATAGTGGACCAACTATTATCAATATCCACTATAAGAGCTCATTGAGACCCATGTTTATGTATCAGTCAAACTCCAGCAGCCTCACTGCAAGTAGCAGTACCATCTCAAGTCAAAAGACTAATCATACAACTACAGCATCAAGAAAATCACTGACGATGGAATAGAAATCCAAGTGATCTCTCATATGATCACGCTCAGTACTAGTTGTTCTCTAACAACTACCTGCACTCATCGTCCTGTGTCTCTATACAGTAGATTAGAGACTCATATATCTCGAAGGAAGCGATTTGTATACCAGTCTATCCGAATCTATCATCATCTTCATGATGATCCTATGATCGAAAGTATTTAAGAATTAAATACATATCTCTAATTCTCAACACCTTGAGAATATATATCGAAACTAATTCCATAGACGATTCAAGGATACATCACACTGGAATGAAGAAGAGCTTGCCCTTTTATTAATCATATCAATATATTAAGTACAAAATTATATCCTAAATATATTATAATGTGTCAACCATAATGGCTTCTAGGATATACATCTAACAATCTCCCACTTGGACTAAAGTAAATTGGCCACAAATCTAAGTCCCATCTTTTCAAGGTGGACTTCTATTTTTGGTTGGCTCAACTACTTAGTCAGCAGATCTGTCATATTTTTCATAGAGTCTACTCTTTACACCTCGACATGAGGTAGTCACATATACCAATGCTCTATGTGTTTGGACTTCTGATAAGACCTTGGCTCCTTAGAAAGGGCTATAGTGCCATTATCTTTGTAGTACTGTGTCATGGCATGACATCCAGTTCTACAATGATCATTAGATCCAGAATTCATCCTACACATCTACAGCATACTCAGCCTCCATTGATCGATTAATCAGTACCTTTCCAATATATCGATCAGTATACCCCTCAACTCACAACTCAGAATCACCTCTAAAGATCAAGAACAAATCCTTAGTCCTTCTCAAGTACTTAAAGATGTTCTTCACAGCTATCTAGTACTCCTCATCTGGATTCGACTGATACCTGCTCGTGACACTCATAGCAAGGACAATATTAGATCGAGTACATAGCATAGTATACATGAGGCTCCCTATGACCGAGGCATAAGAAATCCTACTCATGCGCTACACCTCCTCGATGTGATCAACACATCATCTTGGAGAGACTGATACCATGCCTAAGAGATAAGAGATCTCTCTTGAAGTTTTTCATGCTGAACCTCTTCAGCACCTTCTCTATGTACAGCTTTGTGACAGGCTAAGCATCTGTTTAGATCTATCTCTATAGACCTTTATTCTGATAATATAGGACGCTTCTCATAGGTCTTTCATGGAGAATTTCTTGGACAACTATCTTTTGACCGTGGTCAATATGGAAATATCATTTCTAATAGGAAGAATATCATCCACATACAATATGAGGAAGGTAATCGCACTCCCACTGACCCTCTTGTACACATAAGGTTCCTCTTCATTTTTGATGAAATCAAATGATTTGATTGCCTCATCAAAATAATGGTTCCAACTCCGAGAAGCTTACTTTAATCCATATATGGACCTTTGCAGCTTGTAGACTCTGTGATCACCATCACCAGACGTGAAATCCATAAGCTGCTCCATATAGATATCTTCCTCAAGATATCCATTCAGAAAGATAGTTTTAACATCCATCTACCATATTTCATAATCATAGTAAGCTGCAACAGCAAGTAGAGTGTGGATGGATTTCAGCATGGCTATAGATGAGAAAATTTTCTGATAGTCAATGTCCTCGCACTGACTATAACCTTTAGCCACAAGCCTAGCTTTATAGGTCTCTACCTTACCATCGGCACCTATCTTCTTTTTGTAGATCCATTTACACCTAATGGATATAATACCCTCGGTGGATCCACTAAGGTCCAGACTTGGTTCGAGTGCATTGAGTCAATTTCTGACTTCATAGCATCTAATCATTTCTCAAAATCAATATCAAACATCGCCTCGTTAGAGGTATTAGGATTATCAGTATGATCCCTATCTCCCATAAGGAATATTTTTTTATTTCCTCCGTAAGCATACCCATTCACCTTTCAGGAGATCTGGAGACCTTGCTAGATCTACGAGGTGGTAGAGGAACATCAACTACTGACTTATGGACCATGGATTTCTGAGGATCTATAGCTCTTGGTTCTTCAGAGACTTTCTCTTCGAGCTCCACTAACCTCCCACTGCCGCCATCCTGGATAAACTATTTTTCTAGAAATACAATGTTTTGACTCACAGTCACATTATGGTCTTATAGAAAGTAGAAGTAGTATCTCATGGATTCTTTTGGATACTCTATAAAGCAAGCTATAATAGATCAATCCTCCAACTTATCTGCCATCTGTCACTTGACATAAGCCAGACATCCTCAAGTCTTAAGATAACCTAGACTCAGCTTTTTATCGAACCATATCTCATATGGTATGATAGGAATGAACCTTGATAGAACCCTATTCAACAAGTGAATGGCAGTTAATAAGGTATGTCCCTAAAAAAATAAGGATAGATCAGTGAAGCTCATCATGGACCTGACCATATCCAATAGGATCCTGTTCCTCCTTTCGGATACCTCGTTGAGCTGAGGTGTTCCAAAAAGAGTCTATTGAGAAACTATGCCATTGTCCTTAAGATATCTCAAAAATTTTTGACTAAGATATTCACCTCCTCAATTAGATCGAAGAACCTTAACAGGTTTATTTATCTGCTTTTCTACTTCATACCTAAATTCGTTGAACTTTTCAAAGACCTCAGACTTGTGTTTCATGAGATACACATACCCATACCTAAGGAAATCATCGATAAAGGTAATGAAGTAGGTATAACCACCTCTGGTCTGTATATCAAATGGCCGACACACATCGGTGTGTACCAGAGAAAGTAGCTCTGTGGCCCTTTCCCCATGTCCTATAAAGGGTAACTTGACCATTTTTTTTCGAAGGTAGAATTCATAAGCTAGATATGACTCTGGGTTAAAAGAGCTAAGGATCCCATTCTTTTTCAGTCTGTTTATCCTGTCCACTCTAATATGGCCTAGTCTATGGTGCCACAAGTATTTTTGGTTAATCTCATTTTTGGGTCTCTTTTGACCTACGACACTCACTATTTGCTCGTTTAGGTTCACATTCACATCAATATGCAAGTGATAAAGATTGTCAATTAAAAGACCTCATGCAACTAATTTATTTTATAAATAAATAAAAAAAAATTTTATTGAAACTAATTTCAAAACCTTCCTATGTTAGTACAGACACGAGAATTAAATTTCGACTAGCTATAGGAATATAATAATAATTTTTCAAATCTAATCTAACATCAGACAGTAATCGAAGAGGATAAATACCAACAGCCTCTGCAGCAATTTTTGCTCTATTGTCGATCCGAAGGATCATGTCATCTTCCCTCAACCTCCAACTTTCTATTAGACTCTGCATTGAGGTACATATATGAGCACTCGAGCCAGAGTCTAATATTCAACTAGAAGTAGAAGAAACTGTAAGGTTAGATTCAATTACGAGCATACCTTCGGAAGGTTTATCATCCTTTTTGGTCTTTAGGCTCCCCAAATATTTCGGACAGTTCCTCCTCCAATGACCTTCAGCATGACAGTGGAAACATTTTTCCTTTGCTTCAGCTGCCTTTGGATCATCCTTCTTCAACTTGTTCTCTTTCTTTTATTTCTTCACAGATTTAACCTTCTTCTTTCCAGTAGACTTTCTCTTAAAAGAAAAAGTCTGCTCCACAGCGAGAATAGTACCCCTTGAACTCTTCAAGGTACCCTCCATAGTGACTAACATGTTGACAAGTTCGAAAATAATGCAGCCAAGTTTGTTCATATAAAAATTCACAATGAATTGACTATATGAATTGGTAAGGGATTGAAGGATCAGATCCATCTGCAATTCCTTTTGTATATCTAGCCTGAGCTTCTCAAACTCATCAATATCCTTGATCACTGTCATACAGTGCTCATGGACAGACTGTCCCTCATGCATCTTCAGATTGAAGAGTCTCTTAGATACTTCGAAGTGCGCAATACGGCTCTGCTCACCATACATCTCTTGTAGGTGAGTGATCATAGCCCGGGCAATGGGCATATACTCATATTGGCTTTGCAACTCGTTTGACATGGATGCCAGCACATAGCACTTGACCCGACTGTCTTCATCCATCCACTTCTCAAAATCAACTCTTTGCACAGTAGTAGAACGGTTTGGTAGCACTACGGGATCTTGATCGAGAACATAGCTTAACTTTTTTGAGGTCAGGACAATCTTAAGATTTTTAAGCCAGTCTTTGAAATTATTATCGATCAAATGATTGATTTCAAGGATGCGAGCTAGAGGATTTGAGGTTGACATAATGATTTAATTGCGAGAGTAGAGATTCAAGTTAGACTTTTATACTTAAAATTTAATTTGCTTCTAAAAATTTTAAGATGCAAATAATGACTCTCACTAATTTATCGGATCCCTCCACTCTCTGAAAAGAAAATGAAACCCTAACATAATAAAAGATTCTAAGTGAGTGCTGCGGTCCCACCGATGACCTGCACCTCACCTAATAGTTATTGATAACATGCACATCGATGTATAGGCAACTCTTTGTCTAGATATTTCTCTAAGCATGTTACAGCGACTTGGTCTCTAAGTTATGTGGGCTCACCTAACAGTTATTGCCCATACTTTTTAGTTAAGTCCGATCCACTGTTCACAAGCAGGTGCAAGGCCGTCATTGGATCCTCACCTAACAGTTATTGGGCTCAACCCCATCCTTACCCTGAAGTAATTCTTTGCTAATAGAGTGGTTGCATATTCTCGATGCAACTAAATCACTATAACCAATCGAGAACAATCAACATCAGTAGCACGTCCGCACATCTTCAATGGTGGAAGACCTATTGACTTAATATTTATGGAGAAGTTTTGATTTAGGTCTCATCTAATCAATCATCATATAATCGATCTAATTGGAATAGGCTAAATCAAACCTTTAAGCAACCTAATTCAAGACCCAATCTTTCAAATTGATCAGATAAGTGGAGATCGGTGGGGGTCCCCCCATTGCCTTAGACACCAATAAATTGATCAGATTGACTAATGAAACTAATTAAATAATCACATCTCATTAACTTACCTTAGACACCAATAAGTCGATTGATCGAAATTGGTTAGCTCAAGCAAATCAGACTCAAACCATCGAGCCAAATTAGGTCCTTAGGTTAATCGATTCTACATTTGAAATTCAATTGATTTGATCAACAATAATTGTATGATCATTAACTTAATTGATCTGATCCTAATCAATACTTGACTCAGTTTGATCACTTACTTAATTGAACTAGACCCATATGATTCAAATCAAAAATCTTAAATGCAATCGTATTACATGACCTAATTAATGGTTTTTCCATGATCAAAACCCTCATGTACAAACATAAATTTTAGATTCTAAAATCATATTTCAAATCTAAATTTTTTGCATAAAAATAAATTTTAAAACATAAAAATAATTTTCAGATTTTAACTCACAAGCATATATCATATATATGCATGTAAAATCAGATCTAAATAAAATTTTAGATCTAAGCATGATATCATATATCTCATATACTAATCATGGATCAGATTAAAAGTAAATTTATGATCTAAATATACAAATATATATCACATATATGAATCAAAATTCAGATCATATAAAAAATTTACATTTTATGCATGCATCTATGTATCACATGAATATGAACTAGAACTCTTTCTAGATCAAAATTTAGATCTATGTATGCAATTGCATATCAACTATACGTTCTAAAATTGAATCCAAAGTTAAATTTCAAATTTGAAGATCTATCTACACATCTCATGTATTAAGAAAAATCTGATTTTGAAATCTGTTCAAAAGCATGTATATCAAAATTCAGCATATGAAAACCCATCGCTCGGATACCACTGTTAGAATTCGGGATTTGGTGCATGCATATGTATTTCAAAATTTTATTTTTTAAACATCACAGTGAAGAATAAGATTAAAATACTTTTAATCTGAATTATGTATGCATAAAAATATAAAACCATATGGATCTATCTCATATACTGAAATTCAGATTGTGATCAAATCACATACCTGTTTCGTAATCTTTTTCTTCAAATCTGGATCTGAAAGAGAAGAGATTCTCTCTTATCCGCACAAGTATCCAACTTTTAGAATATCCACTTAGGATCAGTCTGAAATAGCCCTCTTTAATTTGAATTTTTTTCTCTAAAAATTCAGCCTGCTGAATCTGAACGAAGTCTGGATCGCGATCAATACTTGATCTCTTTCTTTGATTTTCTTTTTTTTTTCTTCTCTAGAGTTTTTTCTTGCTATGTATTGCTAATAGATACTAGAAACCAGTAAGAAAGAGACACCCAACAACCTTGAGTGTGGAACACCTTGGGACATGCATCCCAAGAGAAGGGGCATGTAGAACGCCCAAGAGAGAAGAGAAAGGGAGAGGAAGAGAAGGCATGGAGACCTTCTATGGGCGTGGGGGCTACTAGTTTGGATGCTCTAAGAATCTTAAGAGAGGTTCCTTTAAATAGACACAAGGATTGAATCCTATTCAATCACATAATACAAGTCTTACTTACATTGGGTTTCATATTAACTTAAGTTATCCAACTTACTTTAGGAGACCCTTTAGATGCCAACAATTGGAGCCTTTGCATCCATAATTAGATACTCCAAAACACACCCAAGAGATGCCCTATAGGAGAACTAAAGGCTCTCTAATTAATGGATATGCCCAACTTGATCAAATCTAGATGACGTCCAAGAATAACTATCAAGGAAATTAATTAGAGACTTGCACCCTTAATTTATATGATCCATAACCTTAGACACCCAATAATTTGAGTCTCATAAATCTTATTCATATAAATTATTAGTAGATAGTTAAGTTAAAATTATCTTATCAAATAAGTAATTTCAATAGAAAGAAGAATTGGATCCAACCATGTGCTAGCAAGGTTACCATGAACCCAATGGATTTCTCTAAACTCAATTAATACTTCATAAGCTCAATTGCTTATTCTAGGACTAATTTTTTTATTGTGTGATCTCATAGATTTAATTCTATCTGGTAGTGAGACATATAATGATCTCTATCATTGTATCATTGAAACTCTTTTCAATGGGTCAAAATAATTTCACTCTAACTCATCAAGGATTGTCGATCCAGAACAATCCTAGTGAGCTCTCACAATCCATCAGTGACACCTAGCAGTATGTAGTGACAATCGAGTAAAACTAAAATAAACCTCTAGGTGTAGTTAACGTATGATTCAGACCTTCTATCATGAGTCCCGACTAGATGACAGGTCATGGATAAATCGTCAAACCTCAACATCAGTCATATGATAAATTCGATTAGCTCAAGTCTAGTTGTGACTTCTATAGAAACTCTTTTTCATCAATCATACTGCTGTGGTCATAGACTCTTGGACTTAACCTCTCAAATCTCATAGAACTACTCCTCTCTATCAAGGTCGATAGATCCTATCTTGATGCGCACCTTACTCCTACAATGGATCAACTATCTCCAACATCCACTACAAGAGCTCATTAAGACCCATATTTATATATCAGTCAAATTTTAGTAATCTCACTGCGAGTAGCAGTATCATCTCAAGTCAAAGGATCAGTCACATAACTACAGTATCAAGATAATCACTGATGATCGAATAAAAATTCAAGCGATCTCTCGAATGATCACGCTCAGTACTAGTTATTCTCTAACAACTACCTGCACTCGTCGTCTTGTGTCTCTACACCGTAGATCAGAGACTCATCTATCTCGAAGAAAGTGATTTGTACATCAGTTTATCCATATCTATCCCCATCTTTATGATGATTCTATGATTGGGAGCATTTAGAAATTAAATACATGTCTCTCATTTTCAATACTTTGAGAATATGTATCGAAACTAATTTCATGGATGATTCAAGGACACATCATGCTTGAATGAAAAAGAACTTGTTCTTTTATTGATCATATCAATATATTAAGTATAAAATTATGCCCTAGATGTATTATAATATGTCAGCCATATTGACTTCTAGGATATATATCTAACAGTATCTATGTACGTGGATTGTGAGAGCCCAAGCAGCCTCTTAGATCTATCCCTGTAGATCTTTATCTCTAGAATGTAGGTTGTTTTCCTCAGATCTTTCATGAAAAATTATGATGACAATCACACTTTTATTCCTTGTAATGCAGGGACATCATTCTCGATTAAGAGAATGTCATCCACATACAACACAAGAAACACAATTATTGAACTATTTGCCCACTTATATATGTAAGGTTTCTCTCCATTCCTGACAAAGCCATACGTTCTGATTACCTTATCAAAATGTATGTTCCAACTCCGAAATGCTTGCTTCAATCCATAAATAGAACTCTGAAGCTTGCACACCTTGGACTCATCCGTAGATATAATACCCACACGTATTATAAAGCACAAAAAAAATTGAGAAGAAGACTCTGTTAGGGAGTCTTCTTCATTCTAAGGTGACTCCCGATCGAAGTCAGAAATCACCATCGGGGAAGGAGTCAAACTCCTCTCCTTCGACCCTATTTAAAGGGGAGAGCTCTTCTCTCTTCCTCCCATCAAGCATCGAGAGCAATCAGCGAGGATCATCAGAGATTTCTCATGGAAGCCCTTCATCGTGCTTGCTTCGATTCCTCACCACAGTAGTCACCGAAGCTCGAGATAAGCCACGGCTCTTCTTTTGCCCATTCACTCTTTCCTTTCCTTGCCTGTGTGCATGACCGCTGATGGTCGGGTTCGCCAGATTTCATTGGGAAAAAACATCCCCTGTTTTGGACTATTTCTGGCCCTCTTTTTCTTTGATTTTCTGACGCTGGTGGTCACCGTCGACCGTCAGTTTGACCTCTTCTGGACTGCACCGTCGCAGCCCCTGCTGCCATCGACCACTAGCCGGCAGTCATGGCCCTTAGCCCGAGGAACAGGAAGGGACCTCACGGTCTCCTGTTCCACCAAAGAGAACCCACGGGAAGAATAAAAAGAAGAAGAAAGAGAAAAAAAGAAAAAGAAAAAGAAAAGAAAAGAAAAGAAAAAAAAAGGAAAAAGAGAGAGAGAAAGAGAGACTTTCTCTCTTTGCTCTTTCTCTCCTCTGTTCTCTCTTTCCTCTCTTTCTCTCTCTAGTTTCTCTCTTCACTTTCTCTCTCTAAAATTTTCTTTCTCCAGATTATGTCTCTCTCCTATGATTTTTTAGAATTATGAGAAGAGTGATGATGAGTATGAATGATTCTAATAGAAGTGTCCTGATCCGTGGTTGTCAGGTAGTATGCCAGTACCTTATTAGATCATGAACCATTAGATTTGATCATCCATGATTTTATTTTGAATCATCTGAATACTAGTTGAACCATGACTTGATTGGATCATTTTGATTGGACCAATCGTGATGTTGGATTGTGTCATCTGATCAATTTGGATTGTACCTTATGAATTCTCTCTCCTTTAATTTTCTCTCTCTACTTGATTTATGAACCCTATGAAAGATCTTCAGTCCAATCACTTCGAATCTGATTTGATCCGATAGTCAAACTTTTAACTATCTATGTCCTAATTAGATTTTGACCAGATAAAATTAGATGATTGGACCAATCTAGACTATAGGATGCGGGTATCCATCAATTTTATCTTTCTTAATTATTCACATCCTTTCTAATTATTGAAATTGATCCTATATAGGATTGTGGATGTTTGATCATGAGATATTATGATATGATCTATGAACAAAGGATGTTGGAAAAAAATTTATAGAATTATATAGATTTATTTGGAATACGTTCAAGGTAAGTAATATTTTATTTTTTCTAGATTTATTGATAAATTATAATATATTTTTCTGACATGATTTATGGAATGATGCATGAATTGGATGAATGATATTTTGTTATGAAAAATATCTTATTTTGATATGTTATGATGAAGCATGATTGAACATATTGCTTTCGTTATACATTATATTGATTGATTTTGATATCACATGATTATATATGTTTTTATCAAATTAGAAAAAGAGATATGACTTATGAAAAATTTTGATATAAGAATAATATGAATTGACAATCTGACTATGTAAAGGACCCCACCAATGAAGATATATACGTTGGCAATTGATTTATCCTAAGAATTTATGTCTCCAACGAGACCAGCGACAAACCACCAGTGAGACCAGCAGTTCCGAAGGATTTTACTGTCAGATGATTCACATCTCATCCAAGATGATACGCGATATTATGACCCTACCATAGAAAAAATATGGTCATAGCTCATAGTTGATGAAAAGAACTTAAGAATGAAAGATATTAAAATCTTGAAAGAAACTTAAATTTTTGAAAAAGAAGTGAATTTAGTATGAACTATATTGCATAATTGAAATTGATTTTAAATTGATGAACTTTATATGCTTATTTTTTTAAATAATTATTTACTTTAATGCCTGATAAAATCTATTAAAAATGATCATTGCTTACTGGACTGTCTAGCTCATTATCTTTTTTTTTATTTTTTAGATTCAGATAATTAATTACGAGCATGGATAATAATATTGGGATAGAGCTTTTAGAGGCGAGATTTAGCATTATCAACTTCATTGAACTTAGAACTATTATTTTATTTTTTTAGTAAAACTTTATTAGATGTAAGATATTTTATTTAATTATTTAAATTAAAGTTGAATAATAATTATTTAATTTTATTTTACTGTGATGCATTGATATCGTGATAAGATGCCTTACATGCTTATAGGAAGAGTTTTCTATGAGTATGCGGTGGTTATCGCGACCTTCGGCTCGCGATCTCAGGTCGGAGGCATGACAATTAAAGTGGTATCAGAGCATAAGTGGATAAATTATGAAACATATATAATCAAATCTAGAATAAGTGTTAGTAGATAGACACTAGAGACATTATGGTGTAAATCTTTGATGATTGTAGTGTAAGAAATCTTTATTATTTTTTGTTAAAATTGAGACTATGTATGAAAAGACTATAAGAGATTATGACACGTGGAGTTTGAAATATGATGGATGATCTATAGATCATGATATGATTAGTTAAATTTTGATCGAAAGTAATTACAAAAGGATTGATATGAAAATTTTATTATGCATTGTGGTTATTAATTTGATCATTGATTATTCAAGTGAATCATAAGCTCAAATTTGATGTGAGAATATTATTATAATATTACTCTTAGTTGAGAAGTTGACTATTATTGGCAAGATAAAAATTTGATGATAAAATATTGTTTCAGGATGGACTAAGAAAATTTTTTATAATACTTGATTAGAATATTTATCAAAATTGAACTTGGTATATGGATCATATATAAAGTGGCATATTAGGATGAATGCATATTTGGAGATATTGCAAAAAAAATTATTTTTTATTATTGAGGTTGTTAATGAAAGACTGCTATCTTTAGATTAAGATAAAAGATCTAATTTATATTTATTAGAGATTATGGGACCCACGTGAATTTTTAATTTTGGATTTAGGAATTGATATGGAGATCCTTTATTTTTATTAATGAGATCTATGATTGAATCTACTATTAAATGGATATTTGATTTTTTTTAGGCTTGATGATTGTTATGAAAGGATACTGGATAGATATTAAGGATCTTGATGATAGAAACTTTAAAAGAAGATAATGATTTAAAATTTTTATATATTCTAATTATGTCCTAACTAGGTGAAGCATCGAAGGATTTTCTTATTGATTTTACTTATAGGATTTTGATTTAAAATTATCCAATTGAAATGATACAAAAATTAAGATTTGATTTATATTGGATTATAGTAGACCTATATGATAGTTTTGAATATGATATTGGACTCAAGAGTTAATCAAGATTATTGTATACCAGCAAAAGTAAGATTGAGTATCGAAAGTTAATCTTTAGCTTCAATTAAAAATTAAAATTATAGATCTTTTCTATTGATAAGATAAAAAAATAATTTGTTCAAAAAATTTTTTTTGGTAAATCTAAGAAATTTTGATTGTTAGAATAGAGTACGCAGTGGAAGCATCATGATCTAGATTATTTTGAGTAAGTCAGAAATGTTGACTCTTTGAGTTAAAGAATTTTGATAGATGATATAATTTGATACAAAAAATTTATTGATATTAAAAAATATATTTTTAAAATTTTAAATTATTTTAGATATCTTAAAGTAATTTTTAAAAGTAGTGCTTCTATCTACTATGCTAAGAAAATATTTAGCATCCTAATTCTAGAATGAGTGGATCCTTGATTTTTTATTTTAGATTTAAAATATTTAGAGATAAATTTTTTTTATCCTAGAATTAAATTTTATACTCTTCTATTTATTAGAAAGAATTTGAGATTATTTATCAAATATTGATTTTGATCTTAGATTTTTATACTCAAATATTTATCTCCAGAGAGTATAATAAAATTTATTTATGATCTTATAAAAAATTGATCAAATCATGAGCAGTTAAGTATTTTTAGTGAGACCTTTGATATTTTTATTTAGAATTGAGATATTGATTTTGATGATAAGAAATGAATAGTTCTGATTCAGATCAACACTTGATGTATTGACCTTTTCCTTATGAAATGATTTAAGAATGGATTTGCATTAAGAATTAGAATATTGAAATGTTTGTGGGTGAAATTTTAACCGCAAATCCCAAGTAAGAATTTTTAAAAACTTAAGCAAGAAAAATTTTGAGGATGAAATTTCTTTTAGGAGAGGAGAATGTAATACCCACACGTATTATAAAGCACAAAAAAAAAATTTGAGAAGAAGACTCTGTTAGGGAGTCTTCTTCATTCTAAGGCGACTCTCGATTGGAGTTGGAAATCACCATTGGGGAAGGAGTCAAACTCTTCCCCTCCGACCCTATTTAAAAGGGAGAGCTCTTCTCTCTTCCTCCCATCAAGTATCAAGAGCAATCAGCAAGGATCACTAGAGATTTCTCATGGAAGCCCTTCATCGTGCTTGCTTCGATTCCTTGCCACAGTAATCATCGGAGCTCGAGGTAAGCCCCAGCTCCTCTTCCTCCCTTTCACTCTTTCCTTTCTTTGCCTGTGTGCACGATCGTCGACAGTTGGGTTCATCGGATTTCATTGGGAAAAAATGTCCTTTGTTTTGGATTATTTTCGCCCCTCTTTTTCTTTGATTTTTCGATGCCGGTGGTCACCACCGACCGTCAATTTAGCCTCTTCCAGACTATACCATCGCAACCCCCACTACCACTGGCCACCAGTCGATAGTGATGGCCCTTAGTCCGAGGAACAGGAAGGGACCTCACGGTCCCCTGTTCCACCAAAATGAAACCACGGGAAGAATAAAAAGAAGAAGAAAGAGAAAAAAAAGGAAATGAAAAAGAAAAGAAAAAAAAGGAAAAAGAAAAAGAGAGAGAGAGAGAGACTTTCTCTCTCTACTCTCTCTCTCCTCTGCTCTCTTTTTTCTCTCTTTCTCTCTCTAGTTTTTTATCTACTTTCTCTCTCTAAAATTTTTTTCTCTCTAGATTATTTCTCTCTCCTATGATTTTCTAAAATTATGTGAAGAGTGATGATGAGTTTGAATGATTCTAGTAGAAGTGTCCTGATCCATGGTTGTCAAGTAGTATGCCAGCACCTTATCAGATCATGAACCATTAGATTTGATCATCCATGATTTTATTTTGAATCATCTGAATACTGGTTGAACCATGACTTGATTGGATCATTTTGATTGGATCAATCGTGATGTTGGATTGTGTCACCTGATCAATTTGGATTGTACTCATGAATTCTCTCCCCTTTGATTTTCTCTCTCTACTTGATTTATGAACCTAATGAAAGATTTTCAGTCCTATCACTTCGAATCTGATTTGATCTGATAGTCAAATTTTTGACCATCAATACCCTAATTAGATTTTGACCAGATGAAATTAAAATGATTGGACCAATCTGGACTATAGGATGTGGGTATCCATCAATTCTATCTTTCTTAATTATTCACGTCCTTTCTAATTATTGAAATTGATCCTGTATAGGATTGTGAATATTTGATCATGAGATATCATGATATGATCTATGTGATAGAAAACAGGGTAGGCAGCATGTGTAGATTTTTAAATTTTGAAAACATGTAGCAAAAAATAAATCGAGTTAAATCCTTTAACCTCACATGCAAGATACCAGATCTAAACCTACCCAAGCCCAGAAGAAAGCACATATAATTAATCTAAAATTTAAGAAAAATATGAGATCATATCTCATTACCTTTGCGTGGGTAGAAATTCATCACTTCAAATGATCTCAGATTCATAGAAGATGGAGCCGCACACATGTTCGACCTCTATGGATATCCACCGGGATCAATCTCGAACTTTTCTTCTCGTAGAAAATTCTTCTCAAGAAGAACCTTGGCCTTGAGGACTCTGATCAACTATTTTGATCTTAACTGAGAGATCAACTCCTTGATCTGCAGCCTTCTTCTTCTTCTCGATCCTTCATCTCTAAGTCATCAGAACTCCTTCTAGGCGTGTGGAAAAGAGAACACCCAACCTTTGAGCATAGAAAGCAAGAATATGAGAGAGAGGAGGCGTGGAGATGGAGAGAGAGAAGGATTTCTTGATGAAAAATCAATACTAAAAAATCCTAGAGACCTTCCTTTAAATAGACATAAGCTCTGACATATATTAGGAACCCTGTCATCTTAAAAAGATAGATCCTTATCTCATAAGAATCCTCTACCTTTTAAATATGATTTATGTCAAATAAAATTAGATATAAAAAGTAATTAATCAGTCCTTTTAAGCATGTACAATAGCCATCCATGGAATACATGTCAGGTGGTTGGGATGCCAACTCTTGGCGATCTCCAGCCATAAGAGATGGGGCATGGACCCCATCCTCTCTCCTTCACGCCATGACACATAAGAGGGGGTGGGTCCCTCTAGGATATGGCGCTTAATAATTTTCACAAAAGAAAAATTACGCCACCCATTCTTTCATCTATTCCATATGCATACTTAGAGATAATTAGGAGATATGGAAGAGATAATGTTAGGATAATTATGCCAACTAATTGACTTCATTAAATCTTCTTGGACTTATAATTAAGAGCTCAATTAAACCCAAATGAATTTAGGTTAGGTTCAAAGCTATGGACTTGATCAAATCAAAGTCCCGAGAAGAATTAGTTTTAACCATGTGCTAGCATGATTCTCGTAAACCTAATAGAGTTTCAAATAAATCTTAACCCAATTAGAACTTCATAAGCTCAATTGGCAAATTCAAGATTAAACCCCTTAATGTGTGACCCCATAGGTTTCATTCTATCTGGTAGTGAGATATATTGTAATCTCTATACAATATCATCGAAATTCTTTTTGATGAATTGGAACATTTTCAATTCTATCCTTCGAGGGCCATCGATCATCAAGATGATGCCCGATGAGTCTCACAATCCATTAGTGATACCTAGCAGTATGTAGTGGCGATCCAGTAGAATAAAAATACGAACCCTTAGGTACAGTTATCATATTATTTAGTCCTTCTATCATGAGTCTCGACTTGACAGAGGTCATGGAGAACTCGTCAAATCCCATCGTCAGTTTTATGTAAGATTGGCTCGACTCAAGTTCATTTGTGAATCCCATGGAAACTCTTTTCCAGTATTCATATTTGCTTTGGCCAAAGACTTCCTGAACTCAATCTCGCAAATCACATAGGACTTCTTCTTTTCTATCAAGGTCGATAAATTCTATCTAGATGCATCCTACTCCAAATAGCGAACCTGAACCTACTGAAGCCAACATACACAGCAAAGATCCGAATGGCTAGCGACCAAGGAAACATGCAGTCAAACTCAGTAGCCTCGCTGTGAATAGCCAATATCACCACAGGTCAAAGGACCACTCATACCACTGCAGCATCGAGAAGACCATTGACGAGTGAGTAGATATCCATATGGTTCTCGTATTGGTCATGCTCAGTGCAAGTTGTTCTCTAACAACCACCTACATCTTCACCCCAATGTCTCTACACTACAGACCCAAGACTCATCTGCCCACAAGGGAGGTGAACCATGCACCGATCTCAAATGGATTGATCACTGTCCTCCGTGATGATCCCTTGATCGAGAGTATTTAAAAATTAATCACTAATTAATGTATGTCTCAAATTCTTAATTCTTTAAGAATATACAAAAATTATCTTTATTAATTTTTAGGATAAATCATGGACACATAAGCATGATTAGAAAGAAAAAGCCCTTTATTTATAATGAAAGTATTATAAGTACAAATTGAGGCCTTGAAAATACATAATGTGTCAGCCAACAATTGGCTTCTAGGGCACAAATCCAATAAACTTCTATTTGACCTAAAGCCAATAGGCCATATACCTTAGACCCATCTTCTCAAGGTGAACTTTGGTCTTCTGTTGGCTAAGAAGCTTGGTTAGCGGGTCCGCTATATTTAGCATGGAGTCAACTCTCTGCACCTTGATGAACTTCTTCTCGAGATATTCACATATGATGTAAAATCGTCACTCTATGTGTTTGGACTTCTGGTGAGACCTGGGCTCCTTAGCAATGGCTATAGCGTTGTTGTTATCACAGTACAGTGCAATGGCATCTGATGGCATTACACCCAACTCTACAACGAACTTTTTGAACCAAACGACTTCCTTAGCAGCTTTAGAGGCGGCGATGTACTCGACTTTCATGGTCGAATTTACAATGATTGACTGCTTGAAACTCTTCCAGCTAATCACACCACCATTACACAAGAAGATAACTCCGATGTAGACTTTCTATCATCGACATCAGCCATAAAGTCTGAATCGATGTATCCCTCAACTTTCAGCTCCGATCCTCCATCAAAGATCAACATTAAATCCTTAGTCCTTCTCAAGTACTTAAGGATGTTTTTCACAGCAATCTAGTGTTCTTCACCTGGATTTGCCTGATATTTGCTCGTGACACTCACAGCAAGTGCTATATCAGGACGTGTACATAACATGACATACATGAGGCTCCCTATCATCGAAGCATAAGGGATCTTGCTCATGCATTAGATCTCCTCAGGTGTGTCTGGACACATCTTCTTGGAGAGATGAATGCCATGTCTAAGGGATAAAAGACCCCTCTTGGAGTTTTTCATGCTGAATCTCTTCAGTACCTCTTCTATGTACATATGCTGTGAGAGTCCTATCATTCTCTTAGATCTATCTTTATAGACTTTTATACCAAGAGTGTAGGAAGCTTTTCCTAAATCTTTCATGGCGAACTCTTTCGACAACCATTTTTTGACCAATGTTAGTATAAAAATATCATTCTCAATCAAAAAGATGTCATCCACATACAATACGAGGAATGTGACAGTGCTCTCATTGATCATTTTATACACACATGGCTCCTCTTCATTTTTGATGAAATCAAATATTTTGATCACATCATTGAAGCGAGTGTTCCAACTCCGAGATGCTTCCTTGAGTCCATATATGGACCTTTGCAGCTTGCAGACCTTGTGATCACTATCACTGGATATGAAACTCAGAGACTGCTCCATATAGATATCTTCTTCAAGATATCCATTTAGAAAAGTAGTTTTCACATCCATCTGTCAAATTTCATAATCATGAAATGCTGCTATAGCAAGCAAAGTATGGATGGATTTCAACATGGCTATGGGAGAAAAGGTTTCATGATAGTCGATGCCTTCGCGTTGACTATAACCTTTAGCAACAAGTCTTGCCTTATAGGTCTCTACCTTACCATCCGACCCAATCTTCCTTTTGTAAATCTATTTACACCTAATAGGTATAATACCTTCAGGTGGATCTACTAAGGACCAAACCTGATTGGAATGCATGGAGTCAATTTTTGACTTTATTGCTTCCATCCATTTCTCAGAGTCTACATCTAATATTATCTCATCATAGGTTTTGAGATCATTCTTAATGTCCTTATCTCCCACAAGGAATGCTTCCTCTAAATTTTCTGTAAGAATACCTAAGTATTTTTCAGTAGGATGGGAGACCCTACTTGATCTATGAGGTGGAGGAGGTATCACATCTACTGGCTCATTATTGGGTTCAAGTTCTCGGACTCGATGCTCTTCTGAGACTTTCTCTTCGAGCTCAATCTTCCTCCCATTGCCTCCATCTTGGATAAACTATTTTTTCAGGAATACGGCATGATGACTCATAATCACATTGTGATCCTTAAGAATATAGAAGTAGTATCCCATGGTTTTCCTAGCATACCCTATAAAATAAGTTCTAAAGGATCTAACCTCTAACTTGTCCGCCTGCTGTCTCTTGACATGGGCCGGACATCCTCAAATCTTGAGGTACCCAAGAGTTGATTTCTTACCATGCCATAACTCATATGGTGTGGTAGGAACAGATTTAGAAGGAAGTTGATTCAAGAGATGAATCGCAGACAGCAAAGCATGTCCCCAAAGAAAGTCAGAAAGATCTGTGAAGCTCATCATGGATTGAATCATATTCAATAGGGTTCGATTCCTCCTCTCAGATATCCCATTGAGTTGAGGTGTCCCTAGAGGTGTTTATTGTGAGACTATGCCATTTTTCTTGAGATAGGTCTGAAATTTTTGACTAAGGTATTTTTCTCCTCGATCTGATCGAAGAATTTTTATGAATTTTTCGATTTATTTTTCTACTTCATGTCTGAATTCTATGAACTTTTCAAAGGCTTCAAACTATTGATGCATCAGATACACAAAATCATACTGTGAATAATCATCGGTAAAGGTTATGAAGTAGATATAGCCACCCCTGGCTTCTACATCAAATGGACCACACACGTCAGTGTGTACCAGGATTAATATCTCAGTGGCCCTTTCTCCTTGTCCCACAAAAAGCAGCTTGGCTATTTTTTCTTGAAGACATGATTCACAAACTGGATAAGACTCGAAAGTCAATGATCCAAGAAAACCATCTTTTTCCAGTTTGTTGAATCTATCCTCTCTAATATGGCCTAGCCTAAGGTGCCACAGATACTTTTGGCTGATCCTATCTCTAGATCTCTTAGACCCTATGGTATTCACAATTTGCTCATTAATATTTACACTTACATCGGTATGCAAATGGTAAAGACCGTCAATCAACAAAAGCACGTGCCACAAGTTTATTTCCAAAATAAATAGAACACATATTTTTATTGAAATGGAAATTGTAATTATCTTGTGCTAGTACAGAGATAGAAATTAAATTTCTATTGGCTACAGGTACAAAGTAATAGTCTTTCAAAAATAAACTAAATCCTAACAGTAGTCGCAGAGGGTAGGTTCCAACGGCCACAGCAGCAATCCTTGCTCTATTGCCGACTTGGAGAGTGATCTTGCCTTTCCTCAGCCCCCTAACTTCTTTAAGACCCTGCATTGAACTGCACAAATGAGCACTTAAACCAGAATCAAGAACCTAACTAGAAGAAGAGAAAACCGTTAGGTTAGTTTCTATAACAAGCAACTCAGACATACCTTCAGAAGGCCCATCCTTCTTCCTGTTCTTGACAGTTGCCAGGTAGGTCGGACAGTTCCTTCTCTAGTGGCCTTCGATATTGTAATGAAAATATTTTTCTTTATCATCGACCTTCTTCGGAACCTGTTTCTTGGGCTTGGCCTCATTCTTTTGCTTCTTTGCAGGCTTTTTCTTCTTTGTGGCTTTTTCTTCTTCTTGAAAGAAGACTTCCTTTTGGAGGAAGCCCGCTCTACAGCCAGAACTGTGCCCCTTAAACTTTTCAAGGTGCCCTCTGCAGTCATCAGCATATTCAATAATTCTGACAAAGTAGCATCAATCATATTCATATGGTAGTTTATAATGAACTGTCCATATGAGTCAGAAAGAGACTGGAGGATCAGATCCACCTACAGTTTCTTGTCCATATTCATACCGAGCTTCTGAAGCTCCTCTATGTCCTTGATCATTATCAAACAATGATCACTGATGACCTGCCCATCATGCATCTTTGCTCTAAAAAATCTTTGAAAAACTTCAAAATGAGCTATGCGACTCTGTTCACCATACAACTCTTGCAGGTGAACTAGCATTTCTTTGGCAATCCTCATGTCTTCGTGCTGTTGCTGAAGATCATTGGATATGGATGCTAAGATGTAGCACTTTGCTTTGTTATCTTCATCCATCCACTTCTCAAGTGTAGCTCATTGATCAGTGGATGGGCGATCAGATAACTCAGGCGCTTCTTGATCGAGAACATGAGTGAGCTTTTCAAAATTGAGAACAATTCTCAAATTTCGGAGCTAATTTTTATAATTGGTGCCGGTCAACCTATTTGTATCGAGGATTCGGACTAAAGGGTTTGAGCTCGATATGGTTATCTGCAGAGAGAATAGTTTCTAATTAGATTTTATACTTATAATATTATTTATTTTAAGGATTTTAAAAATAAATAAAAATCTTCCACTATTTTTTCAAATCTCCCACGCTCCTCAGGTGAAAAAATGAAAACTTATATGCGATCAATTTCAAGTGGGTACTGCAATCTCATTAATCTATACACATCTCACTTAACAGTTATTAGTGAGTACAGACTAATGAGTGGACAACACTTTATCTATTGCTTCACTAAGTAAGATGCAATGGGCTAGGTCTCTAAGTCCTGTGGCCTCACCTAACAGTTATTGGCACATTCTCTAGTTAAGTCAAACCCATCGTTCAACAGCGGGTGCAAAGCCGTCATTGGGACCCTCACCTAATAGTTATTAGGCCCAACCCTATCTCTACCTCGAGATATCACATGTCAATAGAGTGATTGTACCTTTCCGATACAACCAAACCACTGTAACCAGTCGAGAATGATCAACATCAGGAAGGCATCCGTATCTTTACAACAATGGACGATCTTTAGAATTAATATTTAATGAGGAGATTTGAGTTTAGATTTCTTCTAAATCAGCAGATCTGACATCCGACTGATTAAACTAGATTAGTACATCAATATGTCTAACCAGTCTAGCTGGCATGGGTGAACTCGAGTCAACAAGTAACCTAATATGAAACTAAATCTCCAAATATGGCCAGATAAGTTAAGATGCGTGGGGGTCCCCCCATTGCTTTCCTTAGACACCAATCAAAATTGGCCAGATCAGATAATGAAATCAATTAAATAACCACCATCTAAATACTTGCCTTAGATACTAAATTGGTCGATTAGAATCGATTAGATTAACCTATTGAAACGGACCTGAGCCATTGAGCCAAATTTTGGTCTTGAGTCAATCAACTCACATCAAAATATGAATCGATGCGACCAACTATAACTAAAGTTGATTTTGAACCCCTTTGATCTAATCTCAATCATCCATCGATTAGGTTCAATCAACTGCTCAAAATCAAAAAATAGATTTTAGCCTGATCTAATCAATTAGACTCTAATTATAGTTTGATCACTTAAACTTAATTTATTCAACCCATACACACATGCAACAACTTAATTTTAGATCTAAAAATAATTTTAGATTATATTTCATTGCATGCTATTAATGGCTTATGATCTTAAAACTGTTTCAGATCTAAACCTAGTTTCATATATCGAATATATATAGTTTCAGATCTAAATTAAATATGCATCACAAATATATTAATTTCATATCTAAAACTAAATTTACATATATCAAATATATATAAATTCAAATCTAAAATAATGATTAAAATATTTTGAAAGTATCTTTTCAAAAATTGATTCATATCAAACTAGGACAACCTTTACAATATAGGGGGTAAATCCTATATCAAGACAATCTTATACCAGTTTGATGTGAACTTTTAATCATTCTAATTTTAAATCTAAATCAAAATAAACATATCATATATATTAATTTTTAGATCTAAAAGATTTAATTTAATTATTTCAAAAATAGTTTTCAAAACCAATCAATCTCTTGCTAGGACAACCTTTGCAGTATAGGGGATAAATCCTATACTAGGACAACCTTATATCAATACAAAATTGATTTTAAATCATTAAAACTTTCAGATCTAACCTAAAAATTAGATCATATGTGTTTTCAAAAAAACTGGCTCTGATACCACTGATAAAAAATAGGGTAGGCAGCATGTGTAGATTTTAAAATTTTGAAAACATGCGGCAAAAAATAAATTGGGTTAAACCCTTTAACCCCACATGCAAGATACCAGATCTAAACCTACTCAAGTCCAGAAGAAAGCACATATAATTAATCTCAAATTTAAAAAAAATATGAGATCATAACTCATTATCTTTGCGCGGGTAGAAATCTACCGCTTCAGATGATCTCGAATTCATAGAAGATGGAGCCGCACACGTATCCGACCTTTACGAATATCCACCGGGATCAATCTCGATCTTTTCTTCTCATAGAAGATTCTTCTTCTCAAGAAGAACCTTGACCTTGAGGACTCTGATCAACTCTTTTGATCTTAACTGAGAGATCAGCTCTTGATATGCAGCCTTCTTTTTCTTCTTCTCGATCTTTGATCTCTAAGTCACCAGAACTCCTTCTAGGCGTGTGGAAGAGAGAACACCCAATCTTTGGGCATGGAAAAGAAGAATATGAGAGAGAAGAGCCATGGATATGGAGAGAGAGAAGGTTTTCTTGATGAAAAATCAATACTAAAAAATCCTAAAGACCTCCTTTTAAATAGACATAAGCCTTGACACATATTAGGAACCCTGTCATCTTAAAATGGTAGATCTTTATCTCATAAGAATCCTTTACCTTTTAAATATGATTTATGCCAAATAAAATCAGATATAAAAGATAATTAATCAGCCCTTTTAAGTATGTACAATAGCCATCCATGGAATACATGTCAGGTGGTTGGGATGCCAACTCTTGGCGCTCCACAAAGGGATCTCCAGCCATAAGAGATGGGGCATAGACTCCACCCTCTCTCCTTCACGCCATGACACATAAGAGGGAGTGAGCCCCTTTAGGATATGGCACTCAATAATTTTTTTAAAAAAAAATTACATCATCCATTCTTCCATCTATTTCACATGCATACTTAGAGATAATTAGGAGATATGGAAGAGATAATGTTAGGATAATTATACCAACTAATTGACTTAATTAAATCCTCTTGGACTTATAATTAAAAGTTCAATTAAACCCAAATAAATTTAGGTTAGGTTCAAGGTTATGGACTTGATCAAATCAAAGTCTCGAGAAGAATTAGGTTTAACCATGTGCTAGCATGATTCTCATAAATCTAATAGAGTTTCAAATAAATCTTGATCCAATTGGAACTTCATAAGCTTAATTGATAAATTCAAGATTAAATCTTTTAATGTGTGACCTCATAGGTTCCATTCTATCTGGTAGTGAGATATATTGTGATCTCTATCACAATATCATCGAAATGATTTTTGATAGATTGAAATATTTTCAATTCTATTCTTCGAGGGCCATCGATCATCAAGATAACGCCCGTGAGTCTCACAATCCACCAGTGAGACCTAGCAGTATATAGTGACGATCCAGTAGAATAAAAATACGAACCCTTAGGTACAGTCATCATATGATTTAGTCCTTCTATCATAAGTCTCGACTTGACAGAGGTCATGGAGAACTCATCAAACCCCATCATCAGTCTTATGTAAGATTGGCTCGACTCGAGTTTATTTGTGAATCCCATGAAAACTCTTTTTTAGTATTCATACTTGCTTTGGCCAAAGACTCTGTAAACTCAATCGTGCAAATTATATAGGACTTCTCCTTTTCTATCAAGGTCGATAAATTTTATCTAAGTACATCCTACTCCAAACAGCGAACCTGAATCTACTGAAGCCAACATACACAGCAAAGATCTGAATGGTTAGGGACTAAAGAAATATGCAGTCAAACTCAGTAGCCTCGCTACAAATAGTCAATATCACCACAGGTCAAAGGATCACTCATACCACTGCAGCATCGAGAAGACCACTGACGAGTGAGTAGACATCCATGTGGTTCTCATGTTGGTCATGCTCAGTGTAAGTTATTCTCTAATAACCACCTGCACCTTCATCCCAGTGTTTCTACACTGCAGACCCAAGACTCATCTGCCCATAAGAGAGGTGAACCGTACACCGATCTCAAATAGATTGATCACTATCCTCCATAATGATCCCTTGATGGAAAGTATTTAGAAATTAATCACTAATTAATGTATGTCTCAAATTCTTAACTCTTTAAGTATATACAAAAATTATCTTTGTTAATTTTTAGGATAAATCATGGACACATAAGCATGATTGGAAAGAAAAAGTCCTTTATTTATAATGAAAGTATTACAAGTACAAATTTAGACCCTAAAAATACATAATGTATCAACCAACAATTGATTTCTAGGACACAAATCCAACACTATGAATAAAGGATGTTGGAACAAAATTCATAAAATTATGTGGATTTATTGGAATGCATTTGAGGAAAGTAATGTTTCACTTTTTTTAGATTTATCGATAAATTATAATATATTTTTCTGACATGATTTATGAAATGATGCATGAATTAGATGAATGATATTTTGTTATGAAAAATATCTTATTTTCATATGTTATGATGAAGCATGATTGAACATATTACTTTCATTATGTATTATATTGATTGATTTTGATACCACATGATTATATATTTTCTTATCAAATTAAAAAAAGAGATATGACTTATGAAGAATTTTGATATAAGAATAATATGAATTGACAATCTGACTACGTAAAGGACTCCGCCAATGGGAGCATATATGTTGACAATTGATTTATCTTAAGGATTTATGTCGCCAGCGAAACCAGCAACATATCGTCAGTGAGACCAATGACAAACCACCAGCGAGATCAGTAGTTCCGAAAGACTTTGCTGTCAGATGATTCGCAGCTCACCGCAAGATGATATGTGGTATTATGACCCTGCTATAGAGAAAATATGGTCATAGCTCATAGTTGATAAAAAGAATTTAAGAATGAAAGACATTAAAATTTCGAAAGAAACTCAAATTTTTGAAAAAGAAGTGAATTTAGCATGAACTATATTACATAATTGAAATAGATTTCAAATTGATTAACTTTATATTCTTATTTTCTTTAAATGATTATTTACTTTAATACCTGATGAAATCTATTGAAAATGATCATTGCTTACTGGGTTGTCTAGCTCATTATTTTTTTTTTATTTTTCAAATTCAGATAATTAATTACGAACGTGGGCAATAATGTTGGGACAGAGCTTTTAGAGGTGAGATTTAGCATTGTCAACTTCATTGAATGTAGAACTATTATTTTATTTTTTTAATGGAACTTTATTGAATGTAAGATATTTGATTTAGTTATTTGAATTAAAATCAAATAATAATTATTTGATTTTATTCTGCTATGATGCATTAATATCATGATAAGATGCCTTGCACGCTTATAGAGAGAGTTTTCTATGAGTATGCAGCGGTTGCCGCAATCTTTGGCTTGCAATCTCGGGTCGGGGCAATGACAGTGGATGTGAACCCTTCTGGTCGTATTATATACACCTCTTCGTTCAGCTCTCCATTTAGGAAAGCTATCTTCACATCCATCTGTCAGACTTCATAGTCCAGGTATCCTACTATCGCAAGCATGATCCGAATAGATTTGAGCATTGCCACAGGAGAAAACATCTCATCATAGTTAATACCATAACACTTACGATAATCTTTGATAACCAAACGGGCTTTATAGGTCTCCATCTTTCCGTCTGTGCTCCTCTTCCTCTTGAAGACCTACTTACATCCTATGGGTTTAACTCCTTCAGATGGATTAACCAATATCCATACATTGTTAACCTTCATAGATTCCATTTTGAATTTCATGACTTCAAGCTATTTATCAGAGTCAGACCTCTCCATCGTATCTTTGTAGGCGATCGAATCCTCATCATTCTCATCGAGTTCAACAGGATCTCCGTCCTGGATCAAGAAACCTAAATATCTGTCTGACTGATGCAGTACTCTACTGGATCGCCTCAAGGATGTTTGTTCATTAAGCTCCAGATTTGATGTTATCAAATTCGATTCAGATTCAATCATTGGTGTTGATTCTTCTACCTGTCAAACTTCATCAAATTCAATTTTAGAGGCACTTATTCCTTCACTAAGGAATTTCTTTTCCAAAAAGTGTGTCTTATTGCTGACAAATACCTTTTGATTCAGGAGGCAGGTAAAAGTAATATCCTCTTGTTTCCTTAGGATACCCTATAAAATTATATTTATCGAATCTAGGACTGAGCTTGTCAGTTTGTAATCATTTAACATAAGTCGGACACCCCCAGACCCTGAAGTAAGAGAGGTTCGGCCTACGTCCTGATCATATCTCATATGGTGTCTTTCTAACTAATTTGCTCGGTACATTATTGAGTACAAGATAAGCTGTTTCAAGTGTATATCCCTAAAAGAAGATCGATAGAGTTGCAAACCCCATCATGGACTAAATCATGTCCAACAAGGTTCGATTCCTCTTTTTTGAGACGTCATTATGTTGTGGTGTCCTTGAAGGGATCCATTGAGAGCGAATTCTATTCTCTCCTAGATATGTCAGAAATTTATTAGAGAGATATTCACCTCCTCAGTCAGATCGAAGAGTTTTAATACTTTTTTTAGTTTATTTCTCTACTTCATTACGAAATCATTTGAACATTTCAAATGATTCAGACTAATGTTTCATCAAGTAAACTTACTCATATCTAGATAGGTCATCTGTGAATGTAATGAAATAGCTACACCCTCCTCTGGCACATGTGCTCATGGGTCCACATACATCAGTATGTATCAGACCCAGCACATCACTGGCTCATTTACCTTTTCTAGTAAAAAATGACTTGGATATCTTTTCAAGCAAACAAGACTCACAGGTAGGTAATGATTCATAATCATTTTTATCAAGAATCTCTTCTTGAGCTAATCTGTTCATCCTGTTCTTGTTGATATGACCTAGCCTACAATGCCAAAAATAGACATCTGTGATATCATCTATTCTAGGATATTTATTTGAAATATATATTACATTAGGCCTAGATACAATATAAATACTATTGTTCAACTGTCCATGCAAAATTGTAACACCATTCAAAATGATATTACAAAAATTTTTCTTTATTGATATTTCATAATTGAAATTGGCCAAAAGATCTACAAAAATAATATTCAAAAGAAAACTAGGACAGTAATGACACTCATCAAGAACAATATAATGAGACTCGAATACAAGCTTGATGATTTCTAAGGCTAGAACTGAAACTGATCTTCCATCTCCAACGTTCAGAAATCTCTCGCTATCTCCAAATCTCTTAATGATCTGAAGATCCTGCAATGAATTACAAATATAAATAGGGCTACCAGTATCCAATATCCAGGTCATTGTATCAAAAAGAGAGAAGTTACAAAGTGTTATCACATAAGTATCTTGTCCAGCAACTGATTGCTTCTTCTTCTTTGATCTGTTCGAATCAAGAAAAATAGTATACTAAGGACAGTTCCTCTTTCAGTGATCCTACTTCTTATAAAAGAAACACTCTATTTGACTTTGATCAGTCTTGAACTTGGGTGTCTGGGACTAACTCCCAGCTCCAGGCATCTTCTTATTCTTCTTTTTTTTCTTTTTCTTAAAGAGACAATGACTACCTGAAGAAGATCCTCCCACTAGATTCACCATCTCTTTGTGGAGTTGGTGATCCTTTTCAAAAGTATGTAGCAACTCCAACAGACTATGGTAGTTGACTACATGCTTCGTTATTCTGAAATGACTGAGGAATGGCAGGTAGGACATGGGTTGGGAGTTTAGGATTGTATCTTTCTCCAGCTGTTCGTGAAAGAGAAGGTCGAGTTTGCTCAGTTTTTCAATTTGCTCGATTATGTACAATACATGATCGATAACAGATACACCCTCCCTCATCCGGGCATTGAAAATGATGCAACTAGTCTTGTGCTACTCAACGTTATCAGGAGTACTAAAGGAATCCCTCAACACTTGAAGTATTTTCTTTGGTTGAGCCTCTTCAAATTTTTGGCTGAACTCGTCATTCATAGAGGCTCGCATAATACAATGAACCATAGTGCGGTCGTTGAGCCACTTCAAATAAGTATCTCGGACTGTACCTCAGGCATTAGGAGCAGATTCCTCAGGTGACAGATCTATTATCACAAAAAGGATCCTCTTGTGCTCTCGGACCATCTTTAATTTTCGATACCAATTATCGAAATTCAATTTGGTAAGCTTTTCACTATCCCACAGTAATCAGAGTGACAAGTTTGAGGCCATATCTGCACACACAAAGAAAATATAAAACTTAATTAGTATATAAATTTGTTAATCCTAAAGACTTGAACTTTAGTCTAAAGATCCTTCCACTATTTTATACAAATTGGTAGCCTCTACTTCTAATTCAAAAAAATACCTTAATTTCTTAGTGAGTACTAAAATCCACATAGACTACATATAGGCCCGAGGATGGCTTGATCAACCAATATGCACCTCTGGGTAAGTTCTCAACCAATTATTTCTCCAAACAACTTCTAGTATTTAATTTAATCTCAGATTTCATTTCAGTAGGCGATAGGCCTCCACTGAAAGTTCTGGTTAGGTCAAACCATTAACATGAACCTACTCAGTGATTCTACCTATTGAGTGATCAGGCTCGAAGATAGCTCGGTCAACCCAACCATCATTAAATAGTTCAACAGAGTCATCATATGATGAATGATAATTCTATTATTCAGAGTGAATATCAGATGGATGGTGTCTGTAATATCAATCATGAATAATGGACTCATTATTATTCATCTTAATGAGAGGCTATGATCTAGTTATCACCATAACTAGCTCATTTTAAGAACCTAATAATTTAGAAGATTTAGTCAGTTTAGAGAAGAAGAGAGAAGAAAAAAATCAATCAGTAGACCATAATCCTCCTACTGATTTCACCAAGTCACTGAATCAGATTAGGTCATGCTGATTGGACTGGCACCTAGATCTATCATACTGATCAACTTTAATGGCATGGGCTAACTCGAATCACTTTGCGATCTAACCAAACTCTAGTTCACCAAATTAGCCAGGTAAGTGAGATCGGTGGGAGGGTCTGCTAAGCTTGCCTTAGACACCATTGATATGGTTAGGTAAGCTGCTTCCAATTAAAAACCATGGGTCAAAATGCCAAACTTATCTTAGACACCAATTGATTAACTAGTTTTGATTTGACCAACCTAATAATTTAGATTCAACTACTGAGCCATAATCAAGGTCCATTTGGTCTAATCAAAGACATGGACTTGACCATCTACAACTATTGTACTAAAGAAATTCTGATTAATCTAATTCAATATTTGATTAGACTTAATCAATTTCTATACATGGTCAATCAATTCTTTGATTCTAACTTTAGGTCTAACCCAATTAAAGAGAAAAATCTAATTTGAGCTAATCCATGCCCCATGTTTTATACAACGTCATTAGATCTAAATCATAATTCTAGATCTATTGGATTTAACACTTAATTCTTAATTAAGTTTTGCATCAATATAGTTAAGTTTTTGAAAATAATTTTTCATATAAACTTTTTACATTAAATCATAAAATTTTTTAGATCAAATCTAATTTTTTATGATTTTAAATCAAAATAATTTTGATTAATCAAGATTAGATGTAAATAGTTTCTTCGCAACTTGCATCACATACAACAACACCTAGGGGTTTCAAGATTTAGGATTTTGCAAGAAAGTAAGTTTTCTATTTTCGTTTTTTTCTTTATGGAACCTCACAGTGGCACCCCTATACGCCATGAAGAGCATCCCATTGAATGGGAGGAGAGGGTTATGAAACCCTACTTGCTCCTATGATCGGACGGTCTGGTGATTATCCAATCCGAGTACTTTACTACTCAGAATATCTAATCTAAATAAATAAGAATCAGATCTGAAAATAAACTAATTTAGATCTAATCTAAATTATAAATAATTAGATCAAATAAAATAAAAATTAGATCTAAAGTCATATTGATTCACATCAAAATAACCATGCTCTGATACTAGTTGAATGAAATATGCGGTAGTGCAGTACATACAATTTTAAAATTTTATACAGTAAAAATAATAGATTAAATGATTTAATCCTAATTATATATATAAGATCCTATCTTAGACTACTATATCATGATCTTTGATATGAAAATATACACTTTAGATCTGAAAATAAAAATCGCATCGATCTCATCAATGCTGAAATTCTAGATCTAACTATTAGATCTACCATAGTAATCAAAACAAGTTAGATATCGTTACCAAATAAATTTGATCTTAATCTCCTTTGGTCCAATGCTTAGAGAAGGTGTTCTTCAGATCACTCATAGCCACATGGAGTTGTCTATCCTCTACAAGAAGATCCATGCGAAGACAAGCACAGATCAGGGATTTGGAGGTGCTAGCCTATAAGCAACTTCGACAGCTGATTTGTTCCTCCTTCTTCAAGTATCTTGGACACTCTAAAGTAAGAGAGGATCAAGAGGAGGAATAGAGGAGAAGGAGAAGAGGCTCTAGAAATAAAAACCAATAAGGGATAGATCATGGGATGTCCAAGAGAGAGGACCCCTTTTTATAGACTAGGAATTCGGGTTTTCCAAAGAAGAGCACCGAGAGTCAATGCCAAAACCTCCTTTTGGCAATCCAAAAAATTCCAAAAAAATTATTAAGATATGGAGAAGGATTTTAGAGTCTCACATGCTAAAGAATTCTCTAAAAAAAAAATAAGAAAAAAATTAATATGGTACCAATAATATTCTATATATGAAAAATCACTTTCCTAGTTTACCTCTTATTTCTAATTCGAATCGCATTTGAATTAGGAAAAACATAATATTATGACTCATCAGCTATAGCTGCCTACCCTTATTGGATCCTCTATCATGATGCCAAAAATCACAACCCAAATCCAATTAGGCATGGAGAAATTGGTATGGATCCAGGTGTGGTGCAAAAGATAAGGATAGAGTCCTAGTTGACAAGGACTCTTCGTTTTCAATTCTGATTCTAATCCAAATCAAATTTGGATTGAACCCACTGATAGAAATGAATCTAATCTAGTTAAAAATCTAAATATCTCATCAAATTTTTAACCCAATTAAAAATTAGTCAAGTCAAAACCCTGATCGAATCTAGATCAAATTTCTCTTGTAATCGAACTCGATCATATCAAATCCAATCAGAGTCGAACTGAATCTAATTTAATTAGACTTATTTTAAAGATTTTTACTCAATCAAATTAAGTCAATTAGTAATCTAATTAGTAATAAATTCTTCAAAAATAGTAGAATCCTAGTCCCAATGGGACTCTCCCCCTGAGTCCTAGTCCGAGTAGGACTCTTCACCAGAGTTACAATCCAATTGGACTCTTCAGCCATCTGATTTGATCAAATCTTCTAATGCATGTGATTCCATAGGTTCGAACCTAAGCTGGTAGCATAAGAATAACTTTCTATACCAATCGATGTAACCATCTAGCAATGATGACCCAACGATCAGATAGGTCAAAGTATTGCCAAGCAACCTTCTAGAACCTACTGGCGTATGGTTACCATATAATTTATCTCTTTGATCTAAATACTCAAGGTGACCTAGAGTTTAACTATCAATCTTAATTTAATCAACCATATTATATTTCAACTTTTCAAATCTATCTCATGGATTATCCTGATCAAGATTTTACTGAATTGAAATACACTGATGCATATCTCCTACTAATTCAGAGAGGTCAATTCCATCTTGACTCACATATCGATCTGATAAATACTTGACTGTACTTAGTAGCTTTCCATCACTGAGTTAGAAACTCAGATGGTCCGATACTAAAGTACAGTGAGTTGCTTACAAGTCACCGTGATGGTCTCAGATCAGAGGGATACTTATATCCATATCTTTCACGAGGTATTCTTGACAGCAGAGTGCTTGGCACATGATCATGTTCGATGTGAATGTACTCCTACATTCCATCTGCATGCCATAACAGTATCTCCACACTCTTGATTAAGAGGATAACTAACTCATATGACACACAACGACCTACACTTGATATCGCCAACGTCCTAGTAATAGCGTATCGTTTGGTCATGAATATTTTTAAGAACTTAACGATAAATCTTTTTTTATTGATTAATCATAGTCCTAAGGACTTCATTACAACACTGAAGTTCAAAGATGGATAATTTATAATGAAAATACCAAATAATTTTTATTAATAAAAATTTATATACAATTTATAAGATGAGTACAATCATCTAAAGATTGACTTTGGAACATATTTTCTAATAGAGTGAACCACAAATTATTGAATCTTGGATTTGGAATATTTGTTGCTTATGCTTCTCTGTATTAAAAAGAATGTAAGATTGTTTATCGAATTTAGATTTGTTGCTCGAATGTTCATCTATTAAGAGATAGTAAAATTTGTTCGTCATCTTGTGACAGATTGGTTAAATAAAGAGCAATTGATGTTTTTGATGAGAAATTTATCGAGAATTGAGATACTGATTTCGATTATAAGAAATAAATGATTCTGATTCAAATCAACTCTCATGATATCGATCTTTCCTTTATAATATGATTTATTGATGAAATTACATTATGAATTATAATCTCGAAAAGTTCAAGGATTAGATTTGAAAAGTATTATGATGAAAGTTTCAACTTTTTGGGATTAGAGAATGACTTGAGGATGAAGTGATCCTAAATTTTTTAGGACTTAATAAGAAAAATTTTGAGGATGAAATTTTTTTTAGAGGGAGAGAATATTATATCTAGTCCCACAGCATAGATCTTAAAGCAGCAAAATATAAAAAAAAAAAAAGAATTGGGCCAGCACACGCACATGCTGGAATTAGCATGGAAATTGAAAACTTGCGAAAGAACTCCTGATCCTATTCTTCTCTGATTCGAACTTCACAAAAAAACAAAAAAACAAAAAAAACTTAGGACTAGAGCTTCAATCAAACTCTAATTCCTTCCTATTAAGAGGCCTATTTAAAGGCCCTAATCCATAGTTTTCTCGATGATTAATCCCCCTATTTTTCCTCTCTTTTCTTTCAATTTTTTGATGGATTATTTCTGTCAAAGAATGACACAAATTCCATCCACAATATTAGGTAAATCATTTAGATCATCTTGCCTTCGTTATTTATAGGATTTAAGCTTGGATTTTTGCTGAATTTATTGTCAAAAAATCTTAAAAAATCTAGTTTGGATCCCCTGTTTCTTCCTATTCTATTCTTTTTTTTTTCATCTCCCATTGTCACCATCGATTGCTAGATCGAGCTCATCGATCATTGGTGTGGCTTGGTCTTCTAGCCACAAGTGTCACTGGTGGGGAGAAAACTCTCCTAGCTCGAGAACAAAGGGAAGACAAGCTTTCTGTTCTATGGAAGAAGGAAAAAGAAGAGAGGGATGTGGGTCCCTTTTCAATGAAAAAAGAAAAAGAAGAAAAAAAATAAAAATAAAAAAGAGAAAGGATTTCTCTTTCTTCTCTCTCTTCCTAATTCAATTTGAACCCCTACTTTCTCTCTCTAAAATATTGGATTCTCTCTCTATTTTCTCTCTCTAAATTTTTTTCTCTTTAGATTGCATCTCTTTTGATGGATTTTTTTCTCTAAAAATCACCTCTATAAGATTAGCCAGTGAAAAAAAAAAATTAATGATTCTAATCCGATCCTAATAAAGAGAGTCTTGATCCATGATCATCAAACAGCATGCCATTATCCATCTTGGCTAGACCAAGTATCTCTAGATTTGATCATTCATGATTTTTATTGAATTATTTATACACTAATTCAACCATGATTTGATTAAATCGTCTAAGTCAGATCGATCAGGTTATTGGACAATGTCGCTAGATTGCCCTATTCTATTTTGTTAATTTCTCTCTCCTTTGATATTTCATCTCTATTGATTTTTGAATCTAGTGAATTCGACTGGTTGCTTTGAATCTAAGTTGATTCTGTTAGTCGAACAATATGCGTTCACTATCCGAGTCTTTATTGAGGATTGTGATATCTAAACTTTATTAATCTCTATTAAATCATTATATTTTAAAGGATCCTGATTAGATAAAGCTAGTTGGTCAAATTGTTCCCTGGCCATCGCTGTCAGATAGTGCACTAGCTTCCACCTTGGCTCTTGTGAGATCTTGTTAGATTTGATTATTTTCGATTGTGGTATCCTTGTATCCCTTTTTGACCTTTGATGATATGAAATTTTTTGATCTAATTGATTTAGGGCCGTCAAGCTTCGCTACTTGATTGGCCTACCCTTGATCAACCTTGATTGAAGTATGAAGCCACCCCTAGTTGTACCCTAGTTGTGTTATTTCACTCCCTTGATCCATTTGGATTCTTTGGAATTCTGATTTGGTGGACTCCTAAGATGTTGACTATAAAATTAGCTGAATTTTAATGGTTTTGAATAGGTTCATCCGATCTGCTTGATTGAAGTCAGATTTTGAAGCATGATGAGATAAGTAACCTAACACTTCAAGTATATTTTGAATGATCCTTTGAAAATTATAATTAATTATTTTACTTGATTTATGCTCTTTGTTTTTAGTTTAATAAATGGGTCAAGCATGTATCATTTTAATCTTGAAAATAATTTATTTCAAACATATGATATGCTTTAAGAAATAGATTTGGAAAAGTTGACTTAGAAACTTATGAAATTACTTTTATTTATATGTTCTCAGCATGGCTATGACATGGCCTCGTCAATGAAGATTATATGTTAGATCTGTCGACTTGTAATCTGAGAAATTTATTTCGACATCGAGCCACCGATGATTAAAATAGTGGTATCTATTATTTGGCACTTTGTGCAACATGTTTCTATTATTAGACCTATGCCATTGGGTTATATGGCCATAGCTTGATGTTAAGTTCAGTATATGAAAATAATTATTTTTGAACAAGTATGTGTTAGCTGAGATTTGCTCCTCTCAGTCAATATTATGTGATTTATTTGCTCAGCATGCTGATACCCCATTTTGATGTGTTATGTTGTTTATTGGGCTAATGTAGCTTATTATTTTTTTCTATTTTTTTAGATCATGAATAATGATTACTCGGGATATGGGGGAGAGTGCACTGGATCACTTAGAAAATTTTGAGTTATTCAAATTCCTAGCTCAATTTGGATAAAATATTATTATTTATGTTACATAATGATATTTGTTATGGTGAATGATTTAATTGGTTTTCATTAAATTGATTTTTGAGAATTGAAGGCTTATTATTATTATCATGATTTTGAAATTTTTATGATGTGATCTATAGCCTTGTATGCTTGTAGGGCTTACCTTGCAAGTATGTGGCGTTTGTCATGTGCTCGATTCGGGGCATGACATGCATCTCTAGTAAATTACATCGGCTTCCTTTCCCAAAGACAACATGGAAAGCATGGGCTTCTCTTGAGCTTGTACATGCAAATATATGTGGTCCTACAAGGATTCCTTCTTTTAATCAAAAAAGATATTTTCTTCTCTTTGTTGATGATTATGGTAAGATGATATAGGTTTATTTTCTTGAGCAATAGTCAGAAGCCTCCTCCATCTTCCTCTAACCCAAAGTTTATATTGAAAGATAGAGTGGTCATCAAATAAAGACTCTAAGAACAGATCGAGGGGTGAATTCATCATTTACATCATTTATTAACTATTATAAAGAGAAAGGCATCAAGAGGTAGCTCACAGTACATCATACACCAGAGCAAAATGGGATAGCAGAATGCAAGAACTGAACAATAGTAGAGATGGCTCGAAGCATGTTGAAAGAAAAAGAATGGCCAAACAAACTTTGGGCGGAAGCTATCAATACAACTATTTTCATTCTTAATTGGTCTCCTATAAAGACAGTACAAAATAAAATATCTTATGAAGTTTGGTATGGGTAAAAGCCTAAAATAAAAAATTTGAAAGTCTTTGGATGCATTGCTTATGCACTCATTCCTTCTCAAAATAGAGAAAAATACATCTTCATTGGATATAGTGAAGAATCCAAGGCTTATCACCTCCTTAACCCAAAGAAAAATGAACTTGTATTTCTCGAGATGTTCTTTTTGATAAGTTGGCAGCATGGAAGTGGGAGAAAAATTCTTTTCATGGTTCGAGAATACTGGAGCTAATAGAGCCAAGCCAAGAAGATTTGCAACAATATACAAGTCCAATATCATCAGAAAAAGGAACTTCAAGCCAAATTATTACTGATTCTAATTCACCCCCAAGGAAGGTACACTCCTTAATTGATATTTATGAATCTTGTCATGTTGCTTTCCTTGCATGTGAGCTACAAAATTTTTAAAAAGTGAGCAAGGATGATGTATGGCTTAAAGCAATGGATGTAGAAATAACTTCTATTGAAAGGAACAATGCATGTGAGCTTGTGGATCTTCCTAAAGAAAAAGATGTCATCAACCTCAAATAGATTTACCAAACAAAACATAAACAAGATTGTTCCTTAAGAAGTATAAAGCTCACTTAGTCGCAAAAGGATATACTCAGCAGGCAAGTATAGTTTCATGGAGACATTTGCACTAGTGGTTCGTATGGAGATGGTCAGGATCGTTCTTGCATTAGCAGCTCATATGGAATTGCCGGTCTATCAGTTTAATCTAAAATCAATATTTTTAAATGGAGAGCTTGAAAAAGAAGTTTATATTGAACAACTGAAAATTTATATTAAAAAAAAAAAAGAAGAACAAAGTCTATCGACTTTGAAAGGCACTATATGGCTTAAAGCAAGCCCCTCATGCATGGAATAACAAGATTGATAAATATTTTCATCACAATGGTTTTTAAAGAAGTCCAAGTAAGCCATCACTATATGTCAAAAGGGAGAAAGGTACACAAGATTTCTTGATTGTTTGTTTATAGGTTGATGACCTTATTTACACTAGCACTAATACCATCATGGTAGAAGAATTTAAAAAGGTAATAATGAAGAAGTATGAAATGCTTGATCTTGTTCTCATGAGATATTTTTTTGGTATTCAAGTTAAGCAATCAAAAAGAAAGATATCTATGTCACAAGAAAAATATATTGAAGATTTGTTAAAAAAAAATTATATATCTAACTGCAAGCCTGCAGCAACTCCAATATCTAAGAATGAAAAATTTCAGCTACATGATGGTGCTCAAAAGGTTGATGCCACAGCTTATAGAAGTCTACTTGACTCACTTATTTATCTAACAAATACAAGACCAGATATTATTTTTTTTATTAGTCTCTTAACTAGGTTTATGAGTCAACCAGGCAAGCTCCATTATACAATTGCTAAGAGGGTTCTTCGCTACCAACAAGGGACTAAAAGGCTGAGCTTGATATGTGAAAAGGAAAGTTCTAACATGCTTGTTGGATATTCAGACAGTGATTGGGCAGGCTCTCTTGACGACCACAAAAGTACTTCAAGTCATGTACTTTGTTTGGAAATAAAAATCATCTCATGGTCATCAAAGAAGCAAAAGATTGTGATACTTTCATCTGTGGAGGCTGAGCATATTTCAACAACTAAATCGCACGCGAAGTAGTTTGGCTCAAGAGAATTTTCTTTGATTTGCACCATAAGGAACAAGGTCCAACAATTATTCAATGTAATAATATGTATGCTATTGTTATGACAAAAAATCCGATATTTCATACCTGGATAAAACATATCGACATCCATTATCATTTCATATGAGACTTGGTCGAGAAAGAAGATATACTATTGGAGTTTGTCAATACCAATGAGCAGCTGACCGATGTCTTCACCAAATCAATTACTATTGAAAATTTTCAGTAAGCAAGAGATATCATGAGAATTACAAATAAAGGGGAGTGTTAGAAGTTAATTTATAATTAAATTTGTCATTAAGATTAGCAAGTTCAAGAGTCATATAACTCTAGTAGTTAATGTATTGTGGACATCAAAAAATTATATAACTCCAGTATTTAATACATTGCAGAGATTAAAGAGTCATCTTAAGTAAACTAAGAGTCACTTTTATATCTATATATAAGGGACTAGAACCTTTGGCAAGGCAAGCCATTGAAAGCCTCTTATATCACTCTGCTACTCCATAGAAAATCCTCCATGCTTCCTATTAAAAAGTTCTGTCTTGCATCTTATTACCAATATTTCTTCTTGCACCCAACATCTCAAGTCAAAGTTTCAAGATGATTGGGCTGGTGGCTGCATGTTCTCATGCTCGGCTCAGCCAGCCGTGCCATATATGATTCATACACCACCAAGGTCTTGGATAATCACAACACATCCCATATCATCTAACCCAACTTAAATCTCCAAGCTCTTCCCTCTCTTTTCTATTTATTCACCATTATTTTTCCTTCACCGCAATCTTTTGTCTCGATAATTGAAGGTGTTAATCAGATCTAGCCTCCTAACCGATCATGCTCGATCATTAGAGAAGGATCGGACTAATTAATTGGATTGTTATACCTTGGAGATATTATTGTATACATGCATGGGAGGATAAATTACAATCTTAAGGCATTGTTCTTCATACACCCCATTCCAGTCTTCCGGACAAGACTTTCCGTCTTCTAATTTCTTGTCTTTTGCAACTTTTCTTTTTATAATATTTTTTGAAAATATAAAATTACAGCATAGCAATTTCTAGGTGCCATACCGCCAACATACTAAAGACAGTTTTTTTCAAAGTATAAAATTGCAATATAGCAATTTCTAGGTGCCATACTACCAGCATACTAAGGATGTAATTCATTAGTCAATCTAGAAATTGCTACTAGTTGCATATTTAAGTAGCACTTAAAATTTCTAGATTGCATAGCAATTAGAAAATTTTCTCACTTTTACAAAAGGGTACGACTTTTTTTGGAAAAAGGCCTTCAAAGGAAAATTATATTGCTATGAAAACTATGCAAAATAGAATTATATTTGCAGCTTTAAAATCTATAGAAATTATTACAAAAATTCTTTTTTGCTTTAAAAATTGTGCAAAAATTTCTAAAATAGCAAATTAACACTAAAATAAATCATTTCTTTTTGCTTTGATGACCATGCATAAATTAAAAATTATTTATTTGTCTCATTTCTTACTACATATTATTTAATTTTGCTATTATTATTGTTCTTTAATCTAGTGCATTGACTTAAATTTTTTTGAATTTTGAAATCTTGTATTATATTATTGGAAGCTAGTAATTAATCATTTGAATATATAGGACTAAACCTCCTAAAACTTGTATTTGCAAAACAACAAACCAAAGCTTCATAATATAGCTTCTTTTGATGATTGTAGTACTAGTAAACCTGAGAAGTATATAATAACACTAGCTTAAAACCTCGTGCAATGCACAGCACATATTTATTTCTTTAAATAATATTTTTATAAATTAAAAATTTAACACAATATAAAAGACATCATAGATGATATCAAATATTCTAAATAAAAATATAAACTCAAAATATTTAAATAACATAATAATAAGAAGTAACATAATCATTTCTATCTTTTACTGACAGAGAAATTATTTTTTGAATCAACATTTTCGACATCAATTGTTCCAAAATCCTCATCATCAAGCAGAGTATGACCACCTATTTGCATCCCACGTATATCTCTTTTCTTCATAGTCATATCAATAATAAAAATTTCATCCTCATCTACTTCAATCTACAAGAAGAGATTTAGTTATCAATTATTAGAATAAAAAATATAAATATAATCATCCATATGTAAAAAAATAAAAATATATCACTCGCTATGGATTTTTTTCAATTTTTCTTGCCTTCTGATTCATTGCATACATCATTTGAAACTATTTTAAGAACAGTATAGTTTATTTCTCCTTGTTTGAGATTGCATTCATCAACTTTAATTTGAAAAATATAACTTTTTCTTATAACTTTTTTGATTTCTAAGGGAACAATAGAATCATCATCTTTCTGCATAAAAAGAAATACCCAACTCGATATCGTCAAGTAATTTATTGGATGAATAAAATATGAAATATATACTGCATGTACCTTATCCATACATAATTCTTTAGCTGATTTGCCTATTAACCGTTGAGCAACTTTATCAAAAAGGACTAACGATGCAAATCCAGTATAATCCTCTACATGAAATTATAATCAGTATCTAAAGAATAGAAAAGAATAGATTCAAATTAAAATTTATTATAATTAACAAATAAAAAATTATAATGGACATGAGCAAGAGATGTGATATTAAAATATCTAATATACAAATTTTTAATTTTTTATGATCTAAACTATATATTTATCTTTTATTAGTAAATTCTAAATATTAAATACGAAACAAACCTTGACATTGGATATTTAGGCTCTATATTGCATCGATCACATCAGAATCCAATATCAGTACATCTTATTTTTTTCTGACAAACTTGGCATGCTGCATAGCACCATCCATATCTTATTTCGATATCATTAATTAGAGCCTCACAATTAAAGATAGTCTCCTATAAATCAAATAGTTCAATATTTAATTATGATTATATATCTTCAAATATAAATATCAAATTTAAGAAATTTATATGATATATGAATAAAATTTTAGTATTACACAATTTCAATTACCTGTCCATGATAATCCCACTCGATAGATTTTATCTCTTGAATTGTCATCATTTTAACAGATAATGGATTAGCAGAAGAAGTTTGTGATTGACTTTGTAATATAATCTCTTGAATATCATTTATAAATGATAAATCTTTATTGAAAAAATTATCAAATTTAGTTAGTAGTTTGCCATATATAAAATAATTTAATAGTAAGATAACAAATAAATAACCAATACTTATGATTAAAACTTTTCACTTCAGGTATATCCAAGTTGATATAAATTTTTATTGTACTAGTAGAAGAAAGATAATGCTCACCTATAATATAAATATCCCATTAAGAATAAAATTTTAATATCAAAAAAAATTAAAAATATTTTTCAAATATCTCAAAATATTTTAACCATTATTGATGTTACAATTAGAATTGGATGAGTGGAATGTTGCAAAATTTCAGCTTCATCTATGTAGTCAGTAGCATTACCTCAGAGAGTTATCTTTATCTTCAGTCCACTATAATAACATCAGATTGAATTAAAAAGATAAATAATATATTTTTATATAAATTATATAGTACTTGCTAAGCAAAATGCATACTCAAGCATCAATAGCTCCAAATTTCTTCTTTTAACATTCTCCAAAGGTCTAACAGTAACTAATTTTTCAATAACATCTGCAAAATACAGACATAAAAAGTATTTATTAGTTTAATAAAATAATTAAAAGATTAAGTAAGATATATGAGTAATTTTTATTCTTACCACTAAGATAGATATGATTATTAACTCAATTCATCATTTCATCATAATTTATGAAATAAAATTTGTGCAGAGGTGGACATATATCATCTTTCAATATTTTTTTCAATTTTATGGTCAGCAGAAATAGGATCCTCTTATCATTCTTTATTGGATGATACATTCCATCAGTATGTATAACTTTGAGATTAGTAATCAGATATATATGACCTTCTTCAATAAGCATATAAAATTTTTGTACAATATTTTTTTTGATTATAGCATGCATATGGTTACCCTAACAAACCAACAAATCAAAAAATAAAGTATTAATAATTATTACAAAAAAATATTAACGAATGCAAGAGTGAAAAATATTTGAAAATAGGAAGAAAGGTATCTCTTTGTCAATAATGAGCATGTCCAAACTTATAAGATCATTGTTCTTTATGTTAATTGAATCCCATATTTTGTCAATTCTAACTTTTATCTTTCAATTGTCTCTCTCATTTGTTAAATTGCTTAATAAATTATACTGCATCTTGTAATTAATTAAGAACCTGTAATAAATATATATTAATATCTATAAAATAATTAAAATAAATATAAAATCGAGATAGAAATATTAACATGTAATTACAAATCTTGTATATTAAGAAGAGTAGATAGATTTAAAAAAAAATTATAAATAATATTTTTTGTTGAACAATAATCATTGGAATGCTCACCATTATTTATCAATACCTTTAAATCATCTTTGCTAGTTACTCTAGATAGTGCAATGTATAGTTGTCCATGAGTAAATACAAGCCTTAATAAATATATTCCAACTTATTTTAGTGATTGCTCTTGACTCTTATTAATAGTCGAAACATACAGAAAGAGGAAATTGTCTTCGCTTCAATATGAAAAGCCATTTAGATTCAATTAGAGATAAGACCACTTTCAGAATAAATACATGGTCACCAATATTGCTTTCGCTGATAACTGCAACTTCTATAATCTTAGAAAATAATTTTGTTATTACCAATCTAGTATCATTATAAAGACTAGCACTTTTATTCAAATTTCTTAGTAATATCACTGGTATCCCTATCTTTAACTTTAACTCATGATTTGGAAATCCAAAAAATTTTAGAGAATTAAGAAACTCAATAAGATATAAGAGATCTTCTTCTGCATAGTTAGATGATGTCTTACAAATTGAAATAGCACTTAAGTAAACAACTTCTTCTGCAGATATTGAAGAAAGTATTCTCTCATTTAGTGCATCAACAATTTCATTTGTAGGTACGAGAATAGTTCTCTCATTTAAATACTTTCTATCAAGTAATTTTGAACTCAAATCAGAATAAATACTCTGTATTATATCATTAGATGCATCATTCTATGATATGATGATAAAATTCAATGAAAATTCAATCAAGTAGTCCCCATGTCCATCACCAATATCGCCATTGCCCATTTTTAGTATCCAATTACTGAACTGAAAAATATCTTGAGCATTTGTGATAGAATTTTCATCGTTCACCAATCTCATATTAATTTATAATTTGAATACATGACAATAGTTTCATAGATACGATCTATTAATGGAAGCTTGAAAAATATTTTCTCTTCGACCTTTAGGAACAACAGGCAGAATCTGTCTAAAATCTCCATCAAAAAGTACCACCTTCCCTCCAAAAGGTTTATATATATTTTTAGGATCTACGTGCTGTAAAATATCTCTTAAACTTCTATCTACAACTTCAAAACAATATCTGTGAGCCATTGGAGCTTCATCCTAGATAATAATTCTTGCACTTATGATTAATTCTACGATATGACTATCGAATTTAATCTCACAAACTAAATTTTCATTGATAATTATCAGAATACGAAATCTTGAATGTGCAGTTCTCCTGTTGGGTAGAAGTAAAGCAGCAATACCCGAAGATGCAATAGTTAATACAATTTTTTTTCAGCTCTAACTGTAGCTAGAATAGTGTTGCTCCTAGATTGATTTTGATGATTACAAAGCAGATTGAAGGGATACAAACAATTGAAAAAGTCCTTATGCTCTTCAAGGGCAAAATCATAATTTCACTAAAATCCTGATTTGATAGTACCATTTGGTAGAACAAATGATTTGAAATCTATTGGTGAAAATTTCATTATGTTTGGACTTATATTTTTGAAGTTATGAAGGTTTGAAGTGCATGAGTCGACTCATGAGTCAACTCATGGCACTATGAGCTGAATGGCACGCAAAAAATTCTCATGGCACGCTGGATTTTTGGCTTGGCACGACCTGTGAGTCGACTCATGAGTCGACCCACAAGGCATGAGTCAACTCATGAGTCGACCTCTGCTGATTTGGGCCAAAAAATCCAGAAATCCAAGTTTCTGGTCTTTGCAACAGAAGTCGACTCATGAGTCGACTCCTGATGCATGAGTCGACTCATGAGTCGACCCCTGCGACGAGAAATGTCAGCAACGGCTATTTTTTTGCCCATTTTAATTGCCATTTATGCTTCCTAAAAATCCTCTAACGGCTCTTTATCTGCCTAAATTGTTTTCTCTTGCTACTAATGCCATAAAATGCTTAAAATGGTGAAAGAAAATTGCAGATTAAATAGCAGATCAAATTGCAAAGAAAAAGTGTGGAAATCGGAAGATCAAACGTGAGATCAAAAGAGAAGAGAGGATCCTAAATCTGAGATCAACGAAATATTCAAGAAGAAGAGAGAGGATCCACAATATTCAAGAGAGTTTGTGAAAAAGAAAAGCAAGAGCATTCAAAGAGAGAATCTTTCAAGTCGATTGTTTTCAACCTTGATCTAGAGATCGTTCAAAGCTTTCAAGAGATCTTCAATCAACAATCAACCTCTTCTCAAGCGTTCAACCGTTCATTCATCTTGAGAAAATCTGAAAAAGGAGTTCTTCATTTGAGTAAAGCTTTTATTGTTATATTTGCTCATTTAAGGAGCTGTTATTGTATTCATCTGTGCTCTAAATATTCTTACTCTTTGTGAGTTTTTGCTCTTGTTTTTGGAGGATTTCCAAAACAAGGAAAGGTTGATCCGAACCTGAAATCGGAGTGTTTTGGGTTTGCTTGTACCTGGGAAACAAGTGTTCTAGCTTGGGATAGCTAGGGTCGGAGTTTCCGACGTCTTGTATTCTAGCTTGGGATAGCTAGTGTCGGAGTTTCCGACATTTTGTATTCGGGTTGAATACAAAGGATAGTGGATTAAAATTCCCAAGTGGGATCTTGGGGAGTGGACGTAGGTGCAAGGTTAGCACCGAACCACTATAAATCCTTGTGTTTGTGGTGTGCTTTATCGCTTTATCTTATTTCTTTATTATATCCTTGCAATACTGCTTTAGTTAATTAATATTGATTTAAAGCCATTGTTTTGTTCTTCATAAGTTATCTGTTGGGCTTAAAATTTTTAGAAACCCAATTCACCCCCCCTCTTGGGTTGCATAGCTGGGCAACAAGTGGTATCAGAGCCAGTGCTCTAGCCCTTCTTTGATCTAACAATCAAAGAGCCAGAGATCTATGGCAACCCATGTTGGAACTTCTCTAGCTGAGGGGCAATCAACAAACCGACCTCCACTTTTCAATGGGTCTAATTACACCTATTGGAAAGCTCGGATGAAGATTTTCATACAAGCACTCGACTATGATATGTGGAGTATCATAGTGAATGGTCCTCACACACCCACCAAGATTATAGATGGTGAGGAGTCAACCAAACCCGAGAAAGAATGGGATGAGGTTGACAAGAAATTGGCACAATTAAATGCCAAAGCTATGAATGTTCTTTATTGTGCACTAGATGCTAGTGAATTTAATCGCATTTCTACTTGTGCATCTGCTAAAGAAATATGGAATAGGTTAGAAGTCACCCATGAGGGAACAAATCAAGTAAAAGAGTCTAAAATAAACATGCTTGTACATAAATATGAATTGTTCAAAATAGAGCATGATGAGTCCATAACTGCTATGTTTACTCGTTTTACTGATATAATCAATGGTTTAAAGAGTCTTGGCAAATCTTATACTAACAGTGAACTTGTAAGGAAGATTCTCAGGTCACTGCCAAGAACTTGGGAAGCCAAGGTGACTGCCATCCAAGAAGCAAAGGACTTGAACACTCTACCTCTAGAAGAGCTTCTTGGATCCTTGATGACTCATGAACTTAGCATGATGCAACATCAAGAGGATGAAATCAAAAAGAAAAGAACCATTGCCCTCAAATCCACAACTTCACCTGATTATGAAACAGATGACTCTGAAGATGAAGATCAGGATGAGGAGATGGCTCTCATCACCCGGCAATTCAAGAAGTTTCTAAGAAAAAGGAAACAGGGGATGAGAAAGAAATTTACAAAAGGAGATCAAAGCATAGAAAAGGAGAAAGATCAAACCCCTATATGCTACGAGTGCAAGAAGCCAGGACATTTCAGATCCGAATGTCCTCAATTGAAGAAAGGTCCAAAGAAATTCAAAAAGAAGGCAATGATGGCGACCTGGAGTGCGAGTGATGACTCAACCTCCGACGAGGAAACCTCAACCGAACAAGCCAATCTGTGCCTGATGGCACATGAAAATGAGGTAACTTCTGAATCCACTAGTGAATTTACTTTTGAAGAATTGCATGAAGCTTTCTATGATTCAATTGATGAATTAAAGAAACTAGGGAAGAAAAACAAAGAGCTAAAATTGAAAAATCAGTCCTTAGTGAAACAAGCTGAAATTCTTTCAATTGAAAAATTCACATTGATTCAAGAAAATCAAAACTTTAAGGATGAAATTAACAGGCTGAAATCTATAGTAGATAAGTTTACCTTAAGTTCAAACAAGCTAAATATGATCCTTGATAATCAGAAAGCTATACATGATAAGGCTGGACTTGGTTATAAACCCCTGAAGAAACAAAAATTTTTGAAGGATATTTATGCAAATTATTCAAGCAAAAAGCCTACAAATATTACTTGTTTTAAATGTGGAAGAATAAGACATAAATCATACACATGTCTTATTAACAAATATGCAAACACAAAGAAAATATGGGTTCCAAAAGGAACCATTCTGACTAACCTGAAAGGACCCAAGAAAGCTTGGGTACCTAAGACAGAAACTTGATCTGTGCTTGCAGGTGTGTCTAGCATCCCAAGAAGGAAACAGGAAATGGTATCTTGACAGCGGATGCTCGAGACACATGACTGGTGATGAATCACAATTCATCACGCTTGATGCTAAGGATGGAGGGATGGTCACCTTTGGAGATAATGGCAAAGGAAAGATCATCGGGATAGGTAACATTGGTATCACTCCCTCCAAATACATTAAGAATGTTTTACTTGTTAAAGGTTTAAAGCATAACTTACTTAGCATTAGTCAATTCTGTGACAAAGGGTATAAAGTAAGTTTTGAATCATCTGTATGCATTGTGACGAGTCCTATTAACGATGGCATTAAATTTATAGGACATAGGCATGGCAATGTTTATATGGTAGACTTGAATGATTTAACTAAATTAGACATGCAATGCCTAGTTTCCTTAAATGCTAAAATAAATGAGACTAGTTGGCTGTGGCATCGTAGACTTGCACATATTAGCATGCATTCTCTTTCAAAATTAATCAAAAAGGATTTAGTTCTCGGTTTGCCAAAATTGAATTTTGAAAAGGATAGAATTTGTGATGCATGCCAATTAGGTAAACAAACTAGAGTATCATTTAAATCCAAAAACACTATTTCAACTTCTAGACCTTTAGAGCTCTTACATATGGATTTATTTGGACCAACTAAAACCACTAGTCTAGGAGGAAAACGATATGGATTTGTATTAATTGATGATTACTCTCGTTTTACTTGGATTTTCTTTTTAGCTCACAAAAATGAAACTTTTCAAATTTTCACGAAATTTCATCGAAAAGTCACTAATGAAAAAGGGTTTTCAATTCAAAATATTAGAAGTGATCATGGAACAGAATTTGAAAATCATGACTTTGAAAATTTTTGTGATGAAAATGGAATTGGCCACAACTTCTCTGCTCCTAGGACACCCCAACAGAATGGGGTAGTTGAAAGGAAAAATAGAACCTTAGAAGAAATGGCCCGTACCATGCTCTGTGAAAGCAACCTTCCAAAATATTTTTGGGCGGAAGCTATTAACACAGCATGTTATATTTTAAATCATGCTTTAATAAGATAATTTTTAAAGAAAACCCCCTATGAACTTTGGAAAGGAAGAAAACCAAATATTGCCTATTTTCATGTTTTTGGTTGCCGATGTTTTGTATTAAATAATGGCAAAGAAAAACTTGGTAAATTTGATGCAAAATCAGATGAAGCAATCCTTCTAGGTTACTCCTCCACTAGTAAAGCATTTAGAGTGTTCAACAAAAGAACCTTAGTAGTTGAGGAGTCCATACATGTTGTCTTTGATGAATCTAACGATCTTCCTTCAAGGAAGAATGAGGGTGTTGATGATGCAGATCCACTAATAGAAGGTATGAAGGAGATCACTCTAAAAGATTCAGCAACTCCAGAAGACAAGGATCAAGAAGATGAACAAAATGAGAAAGGTGAAGAAATTCAAGAACAACCTCAAGGTACAAATGACTTACCCAAGGAATGGAGGTATGTTCACAACCACCCTAAGGAATTAATTATCGGTGATCCTATGCATGGGGTAAAAACACGTTCTTCACTTAGAGATGTACTTAATCATTGTGCTTTTGTATCTCAACTTGAACCTAAAACTTTTGAAGAAGCTGAAAATGATCATAACTGGATTAATGCTATGCAAGAAGAACTCAGTCAATTTGAAAGAAATAATGTTTGGACCTTAGTGAAAAGACCTAAAGATTATTCAATAATTGGCACAAAATGGGTCTTTAGAAACAAATTAGATGAGCATGGAAATGTAATTAGAAATAAAGCAAGACTGGTTGCTAAGGGATATAATCAAGAAGAAGGAATTGATTTTGATGAAACCTTTGCACCTGTTGCTAGATTAGAAGCCATTAGACTTCTACTTGCTTATGCTTGCTTTATGAAATTCAAACTATTTCAAATGGATGTTAAAAGTGCATTTTTAAATGGATATATTTCTGAAGAAGTATATGTAGAACAACCCCCTGGATTTGAAAATCATGCTTTTCCCAATCATGTCTTTAGATTAAATAAAGCTTTATATGGTTTAAAACAAGCACCTAGAGCATGGTATGAAAGGCTAAATAAATTTCTACTAAATAATGGTTTCTCAAGAGGCAATGTAGACACAACCCTATTTATTAGAAGAAACCAAAATGATATGCTAATTATACAAATTTATGTTGATGACATAATTTTTGGGTCTACTAATGAATCCCTTTGTCAAGACTTTGCTAAGCTTATGCAGGGAGAGTTCGAGATGAGCATGATGGGAGAACTCACTTTCTTTCTCGGACTCCAAATCAAACAATCAAAAGAGAGAATCTCCATCACCCAAAGCAAGTACACCAAGGAACTACTCAAAAGATTTGGAATGGAGAACTGCAAACCTATTGGCACACCAATGAGTCCCTCAAGTAAGCTTGACAAGGATGATGAAGGTAAAAGCGTAGACTTAAAATACTATAGAGGTATGATTGGCTCATTATTATATTTAACTGCAAGTAGGCCTGATATCATGTTTAGTGTTTGCTTATGTGCAAGATATCAATCTAATCCTAAGGAATCTCATTTGAATGCTGTTAAAAGAATCCTTAGATACTTAAATGGTACACAAACTATAGGGTTATGGTACTCTAAGGACTCACAAATTAATTTGTTAGGATATTCTGATGCTGATTTTGCTGGATGTAAATTAGATAGAAAAAGCACAAGTGGAACTTGCCAATTTCTTGGAGTTAACCTAATCTCATGGTTTAGCAAGAAACAAAATTCGGTGGCACTGTCTACGGCTGAGGCCGAATACATTGCAGCCAGAAGTTGTTGTGCTCAAATCTTGTGGATTAAGCAACAACTCGAAGATTTTGGAATCAAACTTAATGAAACACCAATAAAATGTGATAATACAAGTGCTATAAATCTATCTAAAAATCCAATACAACACTCAAGATCTAAACATATTGAGATAAGACATCATTTCATAAGAGAACATGTTCAAAACAAAAATATAATTCTTGAATATGTTTGCACTAAAAATCAATTAGCCGATATCTTTACAAAGGCCCTTAGTGAGGATAGATTCTGTGAAATTAGGAGAAATCTAGGAATTCTAGATCCATTTGCCTAAACTTCTCTTAATTATTATCAAATATTCTTAGAGCTCAATTTCCAACAACTATCCTGGTTCCAAAAGCTCAGTTTTATCACTCTAAAAACTTATCATTGAGCAAAATTCTTTCTCCCAAAATTTTGAATTTTTCTGGAATTTATTTGCATTTTTCTTGATTTTCTGAACTTCATGAGTCGACCCCCATGAGTCGACTCAATGGCAAACTTGTAAATCCCACCAACTTCCATCGGGTTCATTGTTTTTAAAACGGGAAACCTTGTTTATGAGACGACTCATCTTCTCGTCGTCTTCCTTCCGAAAGCCGTCCTCTCCAACTCTTTTTGCTCCAAATCCAAGGATCAATTCTGAGGCAATTCTCCCTCCTCCTCTCCACCAAAAATCACCTCCTTGAAAAGGATTTTTCTGTGCTTTCTCGCAGTGTTAGGCGCGGGTGGAACGTGCCCTAGAACTTCACCGTTCATTCAAAATCCACTTCTTTTCTCCACCAAAATTCTTCTTTACTCTTTTGTGATCCCTCCTCCACTGAATTCAAGTCTTCTTGTCTGCTACCTTATTGGATATGGCTCCAAAGATAAAACTTCCCAAAGAAGGAAATCAATCCGAGAGCCTGAGGAAATTGTCCGAAAGAAAAGGCATGCTCAGTCTTCCACTGTTCCCAATCCAGTTTCAGTACCTGCTCAAGGTCCCTCTCAACCCTCCATAAGCCCCAGTGTAAATCTTCTTTCTGATAGAAAAGTAGAAATCGGGAAAAATATAGATTTTCGGTTCTTTGAGAAAGAAGGCTTTACTTTTGCTACCAAGATCAAAAATCAAGGATGGGAACTTTATTGCTCTCTTAAGGAAGTCACCTATGTTGATCTAGTCAGAGAGTTCTACCAGAACCTAAATTATGGAAACGGGTCTGTGACTTCAACTGTAAAGGAGATTGACATCTGTTTGGATTCTAGGATATTGGGAGAGATACTTCAGTTGCCTAGTGAAGGATACTCATATATGGAACTCCCAATTAAAGAAGAAGGGATCAGAATTATCTTAGGAGAAGATTTTTCAGGAAGTTTAAACAAATTGGAAGCAAAGCTACTGTCCATTGAGATGAGGGTCCTGCATCAGATTGTGACAAAACTATTCTTTCCTAGGAGTGGTAGACATGACTTACTATCTGGCAGAGATGTATGTGTCATGTTTCATATCATCACTCAGACCCCCCTAAACCTCCCTACACTTATGATAGAGGCCATGAGAGAAACTTTGAACAGATCCAAGGCACACTTGCCTTATGGTATGGCCCTTACTAGAGTTTTTAGGAGGTTTGGAGTTAGCTGTGAGGGGGAGACACCTACCAAGCTCTCACATGTGGACACTTTCAACCAACACAGCCTGCACCGAATGGGAATTACAAAGACTGTTGGTGGTTGGATCAAGGGCTCTGAAGAAAGAGCTGAGGAGAGAGCTGAGGAAAGAGCTGAAGACAGAACTGAAGGCAGAGTAGAAGAAGAAGGTCCATCTTCTCCTGTACATGATTTCAGGGCAGCTTTACCAAATACCCAGTTCATTCATGATACTGAGGCTGGCCCTTCTGAGTTTACTAGGATGCCCACACCAGTGTATCAGCCAGAGAGCAGAGCACCTCATTCAGAGTTCAGACTGGCTGACGATCAGATCGAGCATATATCTCAGCGTGTGGCTTCTTTGTTGTCTAGCCAGTGGAGTAGTACTTCTTTTGCACCTGGAGCTACTTCTTCTGATCAGACCATTACTCCCCACATCTCCACTATATTTCAGATGATTTCAGATCAGTCCATCAGGATACAGCAGCTTGAGGATACAGTCTGGAGACTTACTGGCAGAGTTCTTGACTTGCAGGGGCAAGTCCTTGCATTGGCCCATCCCCAGCCACAGGAGTCTACCATTGAGGTCACAGACCTCACTGCAGAGGCTGGCAGGCTCAGAGGAGCACTAGAAGGTGGATATGAGCTACTGAGGAAAGAGATCAGAGGATCGAGTGAGCATGCTACCACCCAGTTCACTGCTCTACTTCAATCTGTTTCCAGAGCACTGAACGTACTTGATTCTATCAGACTCATGATATCAGCCCTAGTATCTCAGCGTTCTCAGCCTCCCAGTTCATCTCGTTCTCCTACTCGTGGCAGAGGCAGACGGGGTAGAGGACGCACTTCTGATCCATCATCTTCTCATACTATATCTGATGACTCTGATCATTGACTTATCTAGATCTTAGGAGTTAGTATCTTGTTCTAAGATCTATACCTTGGGGCCATTTAGCTGGTTGAATTTTATGAAATAATTATGATATTAATGGAATCATCTTTTACCTATATTTCTACCTCTTTGTAATGATTATATTTTGGTTATATTTCAATCTCCGATACATCTGTTGAAATATTATCTTCTCCTTATTGTTGTTTGCTATTGATAATTGCTATATTAAGGGGGAGCAAACATCTGTGAAAAACTCTAAAGAGGAAGAAATTAAAGAATATTTTCAGAAAAGGAAAAGAAAGAGTTAACTATGTTTGATGATGTCAAAAAGGGGGAGAAATTAAAATTAAACAAAAATTGAAATTAGACAAAAAGCAAAACCCTAAATTATGAGAAAAAGGGAGAGAAATTAAATTAAAACAAATATTGAAGAAATTAAACAAATATTGGAAAAATTAGACAAAAACAAGGATTGAAAGATTAAACAAAACTTTGAGAAATTTTGGTATCGAAATTTGGTATCAGACAGAGAAATTTGGTATCAGACAGAACTTTAATCCATCAAAAGCAAAATCATGAGTACAATGCAAATAAGTATTTTTTTATATATATGCTCTGATATTCAAACTTGCTTTTGAAATTTTACTCACCTTGAGACATCAATAAGAAATTTATTTTACTCTGATACATCCTACAATTTCTTTCAACTTGATCTGATACATGATAACATTTGATCCGATACAGTGTGAAGGTTTCTCTAAAATATTATAACATTTGCTCTGATACTGTATGAAATTTTCTCTGATACATTAAAAATTTTCTTCCTCTAATACATTATAAAATCTTTTCTGATATCATTGTAAAAATTATTTTTGCTCTGATACATAGAAAAAGTTATTTATCTTCTCTTGCTCTGAAATATCTTGAACTCAAAATGATCTAATACCCTTTTCAAATCTTTAAGAAAATGGACAAACTATTTTTGCATTTATATTACATGCCAAAAGAATCATACTCTTTTCAAGCATATACGCCCATAATGGATTCTTTTGAAATTAATGCATTAACATAAATATTTTTGTTCATATGTTTTGTCATCATCAAAAAGGGGGAGATTGTTGCTCCTAGATTGATTTTGATGATTACAAAGCAGATTGAAGGGATACAAACAATTGAAAAAGTCCTTATGCTCTTCAAGGGCAAAATCGTAATTTCACTAAAATCCTGATTTGATAGTACCATTTGGTAGAACAAATGATTTGAAATCTATTGGTGAAAATTTCATTGTGTTTGGACTTATATTTTTGAAGTTATGAAGGTTTGAAGTGCATGAGTCGACTCATGAGTCAACTCATGGCACTATGAGCTGAATGGCACGCAAAAAATTCCCATGGCACGCTGGATTTTTGGCTTGGCACGACCTGTGAGTCGACTCATGAGTCGACCACAAGGCATGAGTCGACTCATGAGTCGACCTCTGCTGATTTGGGCCAAAAAATCCAGAAATCCAAGTTTCTGGTCTTTGCAACAGAAGTCGACTCATGAGTCGACCCCTGCGACGGGAAATATCAGCAACGGCTATTTTTTTGCCCATTTTAATTGCCATTTATGCTTCCTAAAAATCCTCTAACGGCTCTTTATCTGCCTAAATTGTTTTCTCTTGCTACTAATGCCATAAAATGCTTAAAATGGTGAAAGGAAATTGCAGATTAAATAGCAGATCAAATTGCAAAGAAAAAGTGTAGAAATCGGGAGATCAAACGTGAGATCAAAAGAGAAGAGAGGATCCTAAATCTGAGATCAACGAAATATTCAAGAAGAAGAGAGAGGATCCATAATATTCAAGAGAGTTTGTGAAAAAGAAAAGCAAGAGCATTCAAAGAGAGAATCTTTCAAGTCGATTGTTTTCAACCTTGATCTAGAGATCGTTCAAAGCTTTCAAGAGATCTTCAATCAACAATCAACCTCTTCTCAAGCGTTCAACCATTCATTCATCTTGAGAAAATCTGAAAAAGGGGTTCTTTATTTGAGTAAAGCTTTTATTGTTATATTTGCTCATTTAAGGAGCTGTTATTGTATTCATCTGTGCTCTAAATATTCTTACTCCTTGTGAGTTTTTGCTCTTGTTTTTGGAGGATTTCCAAAACAAGGAAAGGTTGATCCGAACCTGAAATCGAGTGTTTTGGGTTTGCTTGTACCCGGGAAACAAGTGTTCTAGCTTGGGATAGCTAGGGTCGGAGTTTCCGACGTCTTGTATTCTAGCTTGGGATAGCTAGTGTCGGAGTTTCCGACGTTTTGTATTCGGGTTGAATACAAAGGATAGTGGATTAAAATTCCCAAGTGGGATCTTGGGGAGTGGATGTAGGTGCAAGGTTAGCACCGAACCACTATAAATCCTTGTGTTTGTGGTGTGCTTTATCGCTTTATCTTATTTCTTTATTATATCCTTGCAATACTGCTTTAGTTAATTAATATTGTTTTAAAGCCATTGTTTTGTTCTTCATAAGTTATCTGTTGGGCTTAAAATTTTTTAGAAACCCAATTCACCCCCCTCTTGGGTTGCATAGCTGGGCAACAGTAGGGAAGAGTCCTTCTCTCAGAAGGACTTCTAGGCTTTGGGCCTAGAAACACTAAAATGTGAAAACCTTTTTTGTGTGGAACAAATGAGGCCGGAAGAAATCTTCCTAGCATCCAACTCTTAGACATTAGGAACCACACAATGGGAAAACAAAATCTAATTTCTTCCTTCTCTCCAAGGGGCATCAAGAGCTACTTTATCTTGGATGATTTTCTTCCATTTATATCCAACACTTGGATGTAATTCCAAACGCCAAAAGCCACACACATGTTTTAATGTGGAATCCCATTTTAAACCAACTCTTGGAAGCCATTTAATTCCTCAAACTGCATCCAACACTTGGATGCCAAATCTTAAGAGGCGTCAAAAAGAGCAGGAGTCCTTCTCTCTTACTCCTCTTAAGCACATGAAATAACTTTCACGCATGGCATGCAAGAATTCTAGGAGTCATGGACACCTTTAATCAAGGGATAAGGATGGTATATGCCATCTCATGGCATTACAAATTTTTTCCACATCAATCCAACATGTGAGGAATACCAAGATGTAAGAGGAAATAGTAATGTGCGTGAAACAACCTTTCGTGAGAGAAGATGTGTGAACCCCTTCCTAATTGCATGGAGACTTCCATTTATCAACTCTTGGATGCCCAAAAATGTCATGGAGCCATGGACTCATTACTTAGTCCATCATAATGTTAACTTTGACCAATCAAAGCCAATGCAAATATAAATCCAAAAAGATTAGGAATGTGGGTTTAAACATGTGCTAGCATGCTTGATCTAAACCCATTAGGATCAAATCTTGATTCAATTAGGTTCAACAACATCTAATCAAAATTCAAGATTAATTCTCTTTCGTATGTGATCCATTGGATTCACATCTAGTCAGCAGTAGGTCAGATTCATATGCACCTAATCCAA